>NC_044984.1:5850729-5957635 GCF_008728515.1 Papio anubis | reverse complement strand
ACCCCTTCCGGAGACCAACGCACCAACGGATGTCGACCAACGCATCCGCACCAACCGGATCAACGGCACCGGACCAACTGACCAACCAACTGACGTTCAACCTGCACCTGGCGTCTGCACCCGCACGCCAACCAACGTCCAACCAGCCCATCCAACGATCCCTTCCCTCCTCCTCCCTTCTTTTCTAGGATGGTTTTTTGCTCTGTTCCCCAGGCTGAAGTGCAATGGCGCCCATCTCGGCTCTCTGCAACCTCCGCCTCCCGGGTTCAAGCAATTCCCCTGCCTCAGCCTCCCGAGTAGCTGGGATTACAGGCGACTACCTGTAATTTTTGTATATGTAGTAGAGATGGGGTTTCACCATGTGGACCAGGCTGGTCCTGAACTTCTGACCTCAGGTGATCCACCCACCTCGGCCTCCCAAAGTGCTGGACAGGCGTGAGCCACCACGCCTGGCCGATTTTTCTATTCAGAGTTGTCCTTAGACTTCTCTTGGTGGTGACAGTTTCTCAGAACTGTATGCATTCTTAATTTACATAGAAGGTACTGTTTTATAGCCCATTCTGTTTTTTTACTTTTTTCTCTAGCACTTTATTTTTCAGATCCATTCACATTCTGCATGTACATTGACTCCATTATTTCATTTTTATTTATTTTTGAGACCAGGTCTCACTCTGTCACCCAGGCTAGATTGCAGCAGTGTGATTTCAGCTCACTGCAGCCTCAACTTCCAGGTGCCAGTGATCCTCCTGCCTCAGCCTCTTGAGTAGCTGGGACCACTGGTGTGTGCCACCATGCCCAGCTAATTTTTGCATTTTTTTGTAGAGACGGGGGGGCTTCACCATGTTGCCCAGGCTGTTCTTGAACTCCTGACCTCAAGAGATTCATCCACCTCAGCCTCCCAAAGTGCTGGGATTAGAGAGGTGAGCCACAGTGCCTGGCCAGACTCCATTATTTTTATGAATGAGCAGTTTTGCAGCCACCACAGTGTACCTAGTCACTCCCCTCGTAATAATGACACTTAGGTTGCCTCCAATTGTGTGCCACTGCAAAAAAGGATGGAGAATGAATCATCGCCTCCTTTGGGGCCAGCGTTCTGTGATATCCCCCGCTCCCTCCATGCCATGTTGGTGTTAAACCGTGGTTGGAGATTCATCAGCTGGAGCCTGTGAGGTTCTGAACGACTTTTCACCATGTTAAGATGCTTGGCCGTGGCTGCGAGCAGCGGCCTGGAATGGGGCCTCGCAGGAGAGGGCGACTTGCCTGACTGCACCTGGTGGCGGTCTGAAGCGTAGGTGCGGTGTCCTCACCTGCTCTGCTGACCCACCCTTCTGAGCTGGGCTAGCTTTTAGGCTCCAGGTGCATTAACTTTAAGGCAAATGGAGAGCAAATGGGTTCCTATCAGAGACCCATTAAAAATGATTCACTTAGCCTTACGGATCAAAAGAACTTTGCATCCAATGAACTCTGTTTGAATATCAGAGAATTCACTTCCCACCCTCCTTGATAGCTGGGCATGCTTTTGACAGGATGATAATTGGTGCATACCTCCCATTCGGCATTTCACTTTTTCATCTTTTGTGCATATTTCCATGTATTGATACTGCCCATGTTCATATTCTAAAGACAATGTATTTTATCAAATGTCTTTAAAGTATGGACGTTTGCTTTCTTAGTTTGACCATTTGATTAGAATTTCATTTAAAGTCATCCTTGGAGATGCTTACGGGTGACAGACATCTGCACCCTCACTTCCAGTTCATAGAAATGAGGGCCACCTGTGGGTGCTGTGCATTGCGTCAGAGTGGGAGGCTAATGTAAGCAGTTCAGGAGGCTGCCCCAGCCTTGAGTGTCCAGAGAGTTTCCTGTAGTCTTGGCGGAACTGGGAGTGGGTAAGCTGAACAGGCTCTGACACAGCTCTCGGGAGGTCTGGTCGGCCCACCTCCTCCCACCTCCTCCCACTCTCTCTTAAAGAAACCTCCTGCTTTGACCCAGAGAGCGAGCAGGGCAGAGGCGGAGACTCACGTGCACGGGTGTCAACCTGGGCACCTGAGAGAGGAGTCTGAAAACCAGGCACAGGGCAGTCCTGTGGAAGCCAGGAGGACGTGTTTGTAGACTTTGAGTTAAAGGCCTTCTCTCACCTTGCAGGCCCTGAAATCCTAGTGGACATGGCCCCAAACTTTATCCTTGTGGGCAGCTAGATAGCTGACATTGGAAACGGAGAAGACGGCATGACAGAAAGGCCAGGTGCACCCTTGCTAGGGGCTGGCTTTCCTGAGATTGGGGGACCAGGGAACTGATAGCAGAAGTTGGCTTTAAAAGTCATTGTGGGCTGGGCGCGGTGGCTCAAGCCTGTAATCCCAGCACTTTGGGAGGCCGAGAGGGATGGATCACGAGGTCAGGAGATCGAGACCATCCTGGCTAACACGGTGAAACCCCGTCTCTACTAAAAAATACAAAAAACTAGCCGGGCGAGGTGGCGGGTGCCTGTAGTCCCAGCTACTCGGGAGGCTGAGGCAGGAGAATGGTGTAAACCCGGGAGGCGGAGCTTGCAGTGAGCTGAGATCTGGCCACTGCACCCCAGCCTGGGCGACAGAGCGAGACTCTGTCTCAAAAAAAAATAAATAAAAAGTCAGTGTGGCCTGGCATCTCCAGCAGGTCTGTGGGCCGTTCTTGGAGGGGACAGTATACCATCAGGGAAGCCTGGGGGCCCACACTGCTTTCGGGAGGTGGAGCTCTCGTCTCTGTCTTGGTATCAGTTGCGAATCCAGGAATGGCCCGAATCTTTTCTCAGTAGAGAGGAGACTCCCTCCTCTTACGCCATGAGGTGTCTCTGACCCCCGACTCCTCACCCTGTAGGTCTGGCAGAGCCTGGATGTCTGGCATCTCAACCTGACTTGCAGCACTGAGCCAAAGGTGGCAGGGGGACATCTTGGGTGTGTGATGTCGTGTCCTCCCATGAGACCCATTTAGTGGAGAGGACTGAGAAAATCAGAATGTTGTCTCGCTTTCTGTTTTCTTTTTCTTTTTTCTTTTTTGAGATGGAGTCTCACTCTGTCGCCCAGGCTGGAGTGCAGTGGCGCAATCTCGGCTCACTGCAACCTCCGCCTCCCGGGTTCAGGTGGTTCTCCTGCCTCAGCCTCCTGAGTAGCTGGGATTACAGGTGCCCGCCACCACGCCCGGCTAATTTTTGTATTTTTAGTAGAGACAGGGTTTCACCATGTTGGTGAGGCTGGTCTCGAACTCCTGACTGTGCGATCTGCCTGCCTCGGCCTCCCAAAGGCTTCGCTTTCTTAAAACCAGCTGCCACTGTTTCTCGGGCTCTGTCGCCATCCCACTTTCCCATCTCCTTTTCAGGAAGAGGTGGGGGTGGCTTTCAGAAATTCTGTCTTTAGAGCGAGATTTAATCTATGGTTTAAAGGAAGAAAACAGAATTTTCTGAGTGCCTTTTTTGAGCCTCATGATGTGTGGTTTTGCTTTCACTGGTGCTCATTTAGTCTTCATGGATACCCTGCAAGGGGGTGTTATTAGCTTGGAGGAGAGAAGCCAACTGGCTTGGCCAAGGTCATACGGCCACTAAGGGGTCCTGCTGGGATTTGCACCCCGTCTGAGCTTTAGAGCTTCTAGGATCCTTGTCATCCCAGGGAGAATGAACCAAGCACTTTATAGTAGTTTTCTGTTCCTCCCTCCCCAGAGTTCACGGAGATTCTCTGCAGAGGCCAGCAGTTACTTATTCAAAGCGGGACTGATTTATGGAGTACCTGTTCTCCCTTTCCAGAAGGAGCGTGTGGCGCCAGGGCCGTGAGCCCACTGGAGTCTGGGCTTTTTGCTCTCGCTGGAGGCTGCTCTGTGGCCTCTGAAGCACAGGCTGGCCCTGGGTGACCATTTTTTGGGACCCAGCTCAGTCCATCGCCTCACAGGGCGAACACTCAGACTCGCCGCTGTCTTCCTCACTCTTACCTGTATAAAATTTGTCTTGAAGCAGTTCTCCTCTTATTCTCAAGTCTGGCTTTGGTTTTGCTTTGCTGGGGAAACTAGGGCTTAGAATCCTTAGGAAAACCTTGCTGTTTGGTTTTCCAGGGTGACAGCGTCCCCGGAGGCCTTCCTGCCCATTGCTCTGCCTTGGGCATCCACAGAGGGCAGGCTGCTGGTGCTGAATCGGGGAGTGGTGTATTTCTGTGGGATGGGGATCTCCAGGCCCCCACTGACTCCATTATAAAATGAGTCTGTTTTCTCCTCTGGAGTGGGATGGGGGCGTGTGTTCCTAGGAAAGGATGTAGCAAATGCAGGGAAAATGCAAATGTGGGTTTTAATGATGCCCTCGTCTCTACTATTTGTTGGTGCCGCTGTGGTGCTCTCCTGAGTGTAGGGAACAGTCGTGCCACTGCTGCTCACACTAATGACTGGGGAAGATGCGACGATTTCCCCCTGGCCTTGGCTGTGTTCCTGTCCCACTTGTCCCACCTCCAGGCAGCAGGCTGGGGCCTTGGGCTTCTCCCTTGCCTCTTTCCTACCCCAGGGGATCTTTGAGGAACACAACAAAGAACCCTGCAATCCCTGCCTATGAGACCGCACAGCTGAGGAGAGGCAGGCACAGTAGGACTGGATTTGATCTCAGAGGGGATGCCTCCAGGCAGCCTGGGGTGGGGATGCACAGGGAAAGCAGGGAGGGGCAAGGGAAGCCCCCGAACCCCCAAACCCAGGTGCATGTCTATTTCCATCTCCAAAGATTCTATAATGAGAACATTAACCTTCAGCATTCTCCTCTGATGCTCCTTTTAGCACCCCCCACCCCAACCTCCCCAACCCTGAGGAGGTTAGAGCAGCTGGTGTGCTTTCTCACTGACTAGGAAACGTAAAGCACCTTGTCAAGCGGGCGAGCAGCAGGGCTGCGCCTTGAAACAAGGTCTTGCTTCTGCTCCTCTCGTTCTTTATTATCTTGTACTCCCCAGGGGTGGCACTCATCCAGCCACGGAGATGAACACTGTCCAGGTTTTGTACAAAATTGGGCAGTGGGTCTAGTGAAAAGCAGGCTGAGGGTTTACAAGGACGAGGAAGGGAGCTGGGTGTGGCTCTTTTCCAAGTCCTTTATGTCTGGAGTCTTTTACCAACTGACACGTTGCTTCTGGAGATTTGTAGGATTCCTCAGACGGGGCTGGAAGGAGGTTTCTGGGCTTTGACATGCCATATCCCAAACTGCAGCACCAGATGGCACGGCTCAGCAAACGTCGCGATTGTCCTTGTCAAGGGTTTCTGGTCTGTGCATCACCTTAGCCAGCTGTGTGCTTTGCTGATTTTCTTTGTTACCAGGTGCCACCTGTGATGTGTGAGAAGGTGGGATCATAGGACATTACAGTCGTAACAGCTTGAGATAATTTCTTTCAATTTCATCTTAGAGCAGGAACTGAAGCCCAGAGAGAGCCTGTGACTGGGACAAGGTCAAACTGCTGGTTAATGCCTTAATCGGATTAAATACTGACATTATAGAATCTATGCAGACAAATAAGCCACGGGCATCTGGCTTTCTTGCGTTAGTCTTTCTCCTAGCAAAGTTATTATCTCCCTGTCCGACTGGTATTCCTGGTATAACTGTACCTGCTGTTCGTGGCTGGTGCCTGCCCTGATTCACCGTATGTTATGCTGGTTGTTAAATATCTTGAGTATCATCTGTGCTTCCTACTGTCATTCACATCAATGTCTGCATTTGGTGAAGAGAGACTTGGGGGACAGTCGGTCTCTGTCTTGCTAATCATCCCTCTTCGCGGCACTGCTAGATGTTTTGGGCTCTGAGACGAACATTGAGGGCGAAAGCCCTTCTCCATCCATCACTTGATAAGTTCAGGGCCTTTGTCGGTCTGGGGCTGGTTGGGCAGTCACAGCAGCTGTAAAGCAGCTGCCAGGAGGGACCTGCCAGGCTCGGCCTCTGGCCCCTCTCTCCTGCTTTTAATGTAGCAGACATTTACTGAGCACCTACTAGGTGCTAGGTCCGGGGTGGGCTGGGAGCTGAGGATGCCGAGGTGAATAAGACGTGGCCCCTGCTTTCAAGGGAAGCAGACCTGACCTGGGAGAATCACACAATAGGGTCTAAAAGTGCAGTAACAGAGGTGAGAAGAGTCCTGGGAGAGTGACCGATGGTCCGACGGACTGGGTAGGCTTAACTCTGTTTTGAAGGTCTGGGTGAAATCACCTTCCCTCTCCCTGCCCCCAGACGCTGGGGTCCAGCAGGAGTGGGTGAGCGGTGTTTCCTACCCCTGTCAGATCTCCAGGAAGAATTCGCCCTCAGGATGCTGAGTTGCTGGCGTGGACTGTGCAAGTTTGAAAGGTTTAGCTGAAGTGGGTGGTGTACGTGGTAGACAGTCTTTGAGGCTTTGAGGTCTGAGGATGCACAGAGTGGTTATATCTGGGCTTGCCAGATGATGAGGGTGGTTCTTGGGGCTACTTCAGCCTTAAGTGTCCCTCCTTCACTGCAGACACAGTCTCCCTGCTACCCCTGGACAGCTTCTTAGGGTGCTTATATTTGATGACTCCTGGGGCCATGTGACAGTATCAGCGGTTCTTGAATCTTGAGGGTTTTGTGGATAGAATTCAGGGTTAGAATCCACAAACTTGAACACTGGAAAATTACATCTTTATTTTCATCAACATTTAACTGACATTTAGTATCTACTTCAGTTAATGATATAGGCAAAAACCTACATTAAGATGAGTTCCTGTGACTGTCACTAGTAGAAATAACACATGGAGGCCAGGCGCAGTGGCTCACACCTGTAATCCCAGCACTTTGGGAGGCCTTAATGGGTGGATCACCTGAGGTCAGGAGTTCCAGACCGGCCTGGCTGACATGGTGAAACTGTGTCTCTACTAAAATACAAAAATTAGCCAGACGTGGTGGCACGTGCCTGTAATCCCAGCTACTCCAGAGGCTGAGGCATGAGAATTGTTTGAACCCAGGAGGTGGAGATTGCAGTGAGCCGAGATTGTGCCACTGCCCTCCAGCCTGGGTGACAGAGTGAGACTGTCTCAAAAAACAAAACAAAACAACAACAACGAAACAATAACAATAACGAACACATAGATTTGTATCACATCAAATTTGTTGCACAAATCTCGAAAACAAATTAGAGTCATTTCTACTTAGAAATTATGTTAATTTTTAGATGCGTCTCTAGGTCTCATTATTTCATGTGTTAATAGAGAAGGAAGTCTATTACTACTTCAAAAATTTATATTTAACTCTTTGGATAACTCTATTTCTATACATTTAGTCTCTCTGTTGCCCTGGATAATTATTTTATACATTTAAAAACATTCTGAGAGGGGTCCATAGATTTCATCAGACTGTCCTGAGGTTCCATTCCATGGCCCCCAAATGCTTACAAACCCTGGAACATATTCCCCAAAGCCTAGGAGAAGCCTTAGGTAGAGCGTGGTAGTCCTGCCTGGCTGCTGTATGAAGGGAGATCAAATGGGAACGCCCGCCACCTGCTCTCTGGGGACGCATTGGCCGGAGAGGGCTCCTGAAGAGTCCTGCTGCAGGTGCACTCGTGGAGCACGGGATGATGCTGGGCTCCTGTGTGCGGCTGCCGCTCCATGTGCGTGGCTAACTGCGCTTTGGAAGCATGTCATTTAGTCCGTGGTGTGCCTGAACCCAAGAAGGGAGCTGAGCACTGGAAGACCTGGGTTCTAGGACCTTGTCTGCTGCCAACTGGCTTCTTTCTGGATCTCGACTTCTGTTCTGGAAAAAGAGAAGGTTGGGTGTGAAATCAGGGATTCTCCAGCTGTGTATCTGACAGTGCCGTCTTCCCATGACTTGGACTGAGGCAGTCTATACCAAAATAAAAACATTGATAATGTTTTTGCAATTTACTAAAAAGTAACATGAATAAAGATAGTTTTCTCAATTTACAGTTGTTCTAACAGATCTTTTTGTGAAACCTTTGGAAGCTGTTACTCCTTGCCTGCCAGTAAGTACTTGCTGAGGGCAAAAGGAGTGGGTGAGAAGTGAAAGAATATTAATGGGAGCATGTGGAATTGGCGAATCATGTTTAATTTCTAGGCTTAGTTTGGGTTGAGGGTTTTTCTACAGAATTGTTCCTAGTTTTAATGGTGGAATTAAGCACGTCGGTACGTTAAGGACCTTTGTAAAGGATCTTGCAAACAGCATCATGACCTATGGGTGTTCTCCTAGCTCCCACCAGTCTCCAAGGCCCCTTCCTGCTCTGCTATTCTGTCAACCTACAGCACATAATGATGCATTCTGCTCAAAAGGCTGACAACTCTTGTTCTGAGTGGACTCATGAATCTGTGTGGAGTGAAGGCCATTCTCCAGAGGAGATAATGCTGCTGTTTACATCCAGGCACCAATACGAGCAATGGTGCGTCCCACTTATTCCCAGCCTTCCCTGTTCTGTGCACACAATTGTAAGGGAAAACAAAGCGAAAGTTACAATGGAAGCAAAAGGAAGGAAGAACAGCTGTTGGGGCTGTTAGCTGTGTCACTGTCTGCTGAGCGGGGCATGCCCTTAGGAGGCCTCACGTTCTCTTACCTCTCTTGGCTTGCCCAGGAGCTTAGCTAAAGTCAGAGGGTTCCATGATGATTCATGGGAATGGACATTTATGGCCTAATGGTTCCTAGGGGACCCTGGGTCCATTCCGATGTCTCCCAGAATGTGTTTACCATTCCTTGAGCATCACTGGGTTGGGAGTCTCGGCTGCTGCAAACCACTCCACTGTGGCCAGCAGTTGGACTCTCTGTCCAGCCCAGCTCCCTGGGCAGTCGGACTCTCGGCTTGGATAGGGTGACTGCTGGTATTCATATTACTGCCTTGTTGAGTTTCCGCTCAGGAATTGATTATTCTCAGGTGTTACGGGCTGGGGTCTGTTTGACTGTGGATATTTCAGCCAATGTTGTTTATCCCTTTTTTTCTGGGCTCTTCCGGCCCAGGGAACTTGCACTTAGCTCATCCACAGGCCATTGGAGGGTGAAGGCTTCTTAGGCCTCAGAGAGGACCTGTGATTCTTAGTACCTTTTCAGGAACAGGAAGCAGAAGGAGTGGAATTTGTTGGGTGTGCTGTTCTGTTGTTCTGTTCAGACACGGGAACCCCCAAAGGCTTCAGAGTGGAAGCCCCAGGGTCCTCGGAGCTGGTGTGGGTTTGCTGCTGTCTCCCTACACACGCGGCCCGTGCGTGGTTACGAGTTTGTGTGTGTTGCTATGTACTGCTCTCACGATGCATTGTGGAGCTGGGGAGGTTGCATTCAGACCAACTCAGGCCACGCCTGTGAGCAGGGTCTGGCATCCCAGCTCTGCCTGCTGAAGGCTGAGAGCATCGGTGGTATGTGTGGGAGCTGCCTTCCCCACTGGGCTCCCCAGCAGCATGATGTAGCAAGAATAACTTAGGGGGTGGAAAGCGAAGGGCCAGGTTCACGGATGTGTGTCTTCGTGCAAGGTTCTTAGCCATGCTGGGTCTGTTTTCTTATCTGGGATCTGTATCCCACACCGTTCATGGGCAAAATACTTCATGAATTGTAATGTGTCGTAAAATAAGCCAAAGTTGGCTCTCCCACCCTGTCTACCTTTGTGCTTCAATTTTCCTTTTTTTTTTTTTTTTGCCTACTTTATAAGCTGAGTTGAATTTCCATCTTATTTTCTGAATGAATGAAACTGCCTGATGAACGGATGAGGCATCCCCAAAGGGAGAAGGTGCGGGGAGTTTACTGTCTAGTTAGGAAATTACAAAATTCATGAACAGAGAGTTAACAATTCAAGGCATATATGCCAATTGCCTCTTTTCTGGGCTCCCCGAGTAAAAGGTTTCACAAATTCCAGTTATTTGAATACCATGATCATGAGTTTGAATACCATGACTTACTAGAGTCACCGTTTTAGGCATAGCCATTTACTATCCGGACTATTATTTGCTGAATGTTTTTGTTCAATTGGCTCACTTTTGAAACTTAAATTTATTTTAAAGGGAAATATTCTGTCATTATCAGAAATGGAGAACCAATATCACTGGCCAACAGATAGACAATAATTATAAAAATAGGCACAACAGGAACAAAACGGTATCATTCATTTCTAGCTGGATACTGTTGGCTGCAGGAGGTCCGAGACTGGGACCTGTTTACTCTTTGTTGAGAAGGAAGCTTAGCTAGCATCAGAGAGGTTAAAGACATATTGGTAACAAACGGATACTTTATTTTTGCAGGATAATTGAAAAGGGACTTTCTTGTTATTTAAAAATGTTATTGATGCTATGTTGCATCCATCCATCATCTAATGCCCCTCGTTCTGTACTCGGGCAATATTACCAAAGTGCCTAGTACATCCTCTGGAGCTACGCTTGTCCCTGGATGGATTGAAGACTTTTAGAACATAGACTGTGGCTTTCTAATTTATTTTTATTTCTATTTTATTTATTTTACTTTTATTTGTTTATTCATTTTGAGACAGAGTCTTGCTCTGTCATCAGGCTGGAGTGCAGTGGCACGATCTTGGCTCACTGCAACCTCTGCCTCCCGGGTTCAAGTGATTCTCCTGCCTCAGCCTCCCGAGTAGCTGGGATTACAGGCATGCATCACCACACCTGGCTAATTTTTGTATTTTTAGTAGAGACTATTCACCATGTTGGCCAGGATGGCCTCAATCTCTTGACCTCGTGATCTGCCTGCCTTGGCCTCCCAAAGTGCTGGGATTACAGGCGTGAGCCACTGCGCCCGGCCTTTTATTTTTGAAACATAGAGATGGAGTCTTGCTATGCTCTTGACCAGGCTGCTCTTTAACTCCTGGCCTCAAGTGATCCTCCCTTCTCCCAAAGTACTGGGATTACAGGTGTGAGTCGCCATGGATAGCCTCATTTTTTTTTTTAACAGTGTGTGACACATTGATAATATAATAGCCTTTAGTGCTGTTTGTTGAATGATTCAAAGCAAAACACTTATCAAAGATAATACATTGTACAGTTGCTCCAGGGAGGCAGAGGTGCCCAGGAGCTGGAGTTGACAGGGAAGGCCAACTGGAGAGGAAACTCTTGGTGCCTTCTCCTAGCCCTGTCCCCATGTATAGCAGCCTGGGATCTCTGTGCATCAGCTCCTATCCTTTTCCCGCACTGAAACCTTCTCCAATTCCTGCTTCTCATTCAATAGCAGTGTTGCCTTTGGTTCTCCCATCTCCTTCCTCAGTCTGGGAAGAAAACACCACAGCAATCTGCAGCCTGCTCAGAGCCACCCACCCTGAGGAGACGCCCAAAGAGAGCAAAGCTAAAAGCCGGGGTGGGAGGGAAGGGATGGGGGAGAGAAGGTGAGAGAGAGGAGACCTGTGGGGTAAACCCGAGTCCCTGAACAGGCCGCCCTCTGGTCCAATGTTTTGGGGATTTGGTGACCTGTTGGGGAAAGAGGTTTAGCCCTGGGGTGTTAGCAGATTTTTTTCTATCATTCCACCCTTCCTTCTTCTCTAGTTCTTGCCCTCTCTTCTTTCTTTCAACCCTCTCTGGCTCTGTGCCATTGGGCAGATTCCAAGGTCATAATGATTACTGTTGTCATGGACTTGGATTTGTCATGGGCTCTTCAGAAAAACGCAGACACGATTTCCTGGGGACAGTATGTCAGGAACTGTCTCCTTGTCCTGAAGCCTTCTCTGGTGGTGGGATCTTACTTTTCCAGTCATCAGGAATTTCCTATTCAGTGTTGCCAGGAGTACCTGTTCTCTCTTTCCTGCCACTGGGGCCTCATGAATCTTGGGCCCCTCCCTCTCTGATCACTGTACTTCTGCTTTTGAAGTTATTAGTAATAACAGATGCTTCTACCGTGCTAGGAACATAAAGTAACTCATTTAATCTTTAAAACTACTCCACTCCATGAAGCATACACTACCACTGCTCCTAGTTTGCAGAGAAGAAAATCAAAGTTACATAACTTGATCAGGGTCATCCCAGCACTGGCCCCCAGGGGGGTGGGGGAGCTGACATTCCACACTGTCCTCCTTGCCAGAGCCCCAGGTGGCCCCAGGCGCCACACGGCCCTGACATGCCACAGCACCTGGTGCTCCCTTTGGTTCTTTCAGCGTCACCCCCCAGCCTCAGCCCCCGGGAACTCTTGCTGCCAGTGAGAGATTCAGACCCTGAGAGCCTGAGCTGTCAGTCACTGCCACGTCCTCCCTCTCCAGGGATGAGGTTGCTGTCGTCTGAGTTTGGCTTGGGGAAAGGGGAGTCCTAGCTCCCACCATTTGGATTGTCAGCCACTTAAGAAAGTTCAACGGAGGAGAACACCTCTGAACTTGAGAGTATCCTCTGCTTATCATTTTTTTTTTTTTTTTTTTTGAAACGTAGTCTTGCTCTGTACCCAGGCTGGAGTGCGGTGGCGCGATCTCCGCTCACTGCAAGCTCCACCTCCCGGGTTCACGCCATTCTCCTGCCTCAGCCTCCCGAGTAGCTGGGACTACAGGCGCCCACCACCGCGCCCGGCTGATTTTTTGTATTTTTAGTAGAGACGGGGTTTCACCGTGGTCTCGATCTCCTGACCTTGTGATCTGCCCGCCTCGGCCTCCCAAAGTGCTGGGATTACAGACTCTGCTATATCATTTTGTTTCCTGTTCCCTTTGCTCTGCTGACCCCGTCTTCCCTCCTCTCAGCCTAGGTGGGAGGTTGTGGGTTGGGAAGAGCTGGATCCCTGCTGATACCTTTTAATTACCCATGGGCTGTGTTCGTGGTGAGAATCAGTCTGCTCAGGACGGCCACTGAGACAGGTGTATGGGTCTGGAGCCAGCAGGCAGGGGTGAGAGGTAGCAAGGCTTCCCAGGGGGAGCAAGGCTAGAGGATGACACTGCAAAATTTGAAGATCGGGAAGGAGCATCGGGTGCTGTGGCGTGTTGGGGCCGTGTGGTGCCAGGAGCCACCTGGGGCTGTGGCAGGGAGGATGGGACGGTGTGGAGTATCAGCTCCCCCCCCGGAAGCAGTACTGAGACAAACCCACGGGTGTGCGTGCTGCTCATTCCTGCTACAGGCATCAGGAGAGGTGATGGTGGGCCTGGGAGGCGTCTGCCCTGGGCACACTCAGCCTTCCTCTTCTGTGGATTCCCTTCCGTGTGGTTTTCCCATCACTCTCCCTCCTTCCAATCCTGCTCATTCAGACCCTTCAGTGTAACCCTGCTTTGTGGCAGCTGCATTTTTCTCAGGGATCAAAGCCTTAGGTGAATGGCAGTGTATTGGGCACCAGCAGGTGGTGCAGGTTCTGGAAATCACATCATATTGGCTCTTTCCTTTTGCAAAGACCATGGTCCCAGATGGGAGTCCCCCCTCCTTCACTCCAGCTTCCACAAGCTGCATACACTGGAGACTAATGCTGCAGCCACCAGGCAACATTTGGGATGGAACAGTCCGCAGGCGCAGAGGCCTGCGTTGCTCTGGGGTGGAGAAAGAGGACGATCATGTGGTGGGCACATTTCGGGAGGTCAGTGTTTAACGAAGAAAGCAGAAGCCAGGAAACCGCCCAGGGTCGTGCAGGATGACCCACGTCCATGTGTGAGTTTCCTCCATATGGGGGCTACTCTCAGGGAGCGTGAGTGCTTAATCTGTTCACCGCCTCCTGCATTCTGGGTCACTCCTTCCTGCTGCTAGGATGCTCAAAAGTGGGAGCTAATTGAGTCATTAATCTTAGCCTAAACCAAGCTGAATTACACAGATACGCTGAAATCTTCCACCCTCAAATGCAGAGTACAAATCCCTCCAGGACCAAAGGGCTGCGGTTTATCTGTGCTACCACCTATCATGTGTGCCAGTTTGGATAATTGCCAATTGTGTCTACACACACACACATCTTTGCACATCCTAGCTGTCTTACTGTGATGTTTGGAACGAAGAGTGGCAGAGCTGGGAAGGTTTCTTGAAGAAGAATGTTCTGGTGCAAAGCACAGTGTGACTGCCAGCCGGAATCTGAATTTCAGCTGAGCCACTAAAGCACATATGACTGTGGGGAAATTATATGGTACTTCACATCACTTCTGTTTTCTTCTCTGTAAAAGTAATCTGGCTGAATTGTTTGAAGAAGGATGGTGCATAGTGGGTGCTTAATGTTTGTCCAATAAATAATTAAATGATATAATGTATCACTATACTGATGCATTATACTGATATATCTGAGTGTAATCTAGCCTGTAAACTGACTGTAGTATACATATACTGATATATATGCAGTGCCTGACATACATCAGAAGCTCAGGATTAGCTGTTCTTAGAGTTTCTTAATATTTGATCCAAAGATCCCTCAAACTCTTTTGTCTTTTTCTGGCCTCTGGGATGACCTACGTATAAGTTGGATGTAATCTCCCATCCTAATTATTCCCCATTCCTCTTCTGGCCTAGCTTTACAGACCAGCATGAGACTTCGACACTGCCCAATTGTCCGGTGCTGTGGAGAGTCTCCATTCATTTCCGCTACCTTTGTCCCTTCCTTGTTTCAGTCTCCTGCCAAACTTCCATGTCCACCAGGGCTGGATGGTCATGAAGACTCCATTTAAAATCACCGTTTCCTGCCATTCCCTGGGTCCATCCATCCGTCCATCCACCTTTGTGCCCTGTTTATTCCCCTCCCCCCCTCCACCCCCCCTCCCTCCTCCCCCCTCCCTCCCCCCTCCTCCTCCCCCTCCCTCCCTTCTCCTCCTCCTCCTTCTCCTCCCTCCATCCATCGTCCATCCATCCGTCCATCCATCCATCGTCCATCCATCCTTCCACCATCCATCCATCGTCCATCCATCCTTCCACCATCCATCTTTATCCGTCCATCACGTCACGTCACGATAAATCATCTTTGTCATCATCTTTCGTCAAATCTTGCATCACGTCTTTCATCACGTCACGTCACGTCACGTTCGTCACGATTCCATCCATCCATCCATCCATTCCATCCATCCATCCATCCATTCCATCCATCCATCCATCCATCCATTCCATTCCATCCATTCCATTCCATTCCATTCCATTCCATTCCATTCCATCCATTCCATTCCATTCCATTCCATCCATTCCATTCCATCCATTCCATCCATTCATCCATTCATCCATCCCTCCCTTCCTTCCCCTTCCCCCCCTCCTTCCCCCTCCCTCCCTCCCTTCCTCCCTTCCCCTCCCCTCCCCTCCCCTCCCTCCCCTCCCCCCTCATTCCCTTCCCCTCCCCTCCTTCCCTTCCTTCCTTCCCTTCCCCTTTCTGATTCTTGTTCTGTTGTCCGGGCTTCCGTTACAGTGGTCTGATCATGGCTCACTGAAGCCTCTAACTCCTGGGCTCAAGTCATCTTCCACCTGGGCCTCCTGGGTAGCTGGGACTATAGGCACAGGCCTCCACGCCTAGCTAATTTTTAAATTTTTCTTTTGTAGAGATGAGGGTCTCACTATATTGCCGAGTCTGGTTTCAAACTCCTGGCTACAAGCCATCCTCCTGCCTCAGCCACCCAAAGTGCTGGGATTAAAGGCATGACCCATCTCGTCCGGCCTAGCTATTTTGAATGCCATTCTTAAAACTTACATCCAAATTTAAGTGTATTAATATAGCTTGTTATCATGAGTTTTTTAAAAAAGTGAATAAGCAACCTAATTGATCTGCTTTTTAATCCTGGACTTTCAGATACCAAGTTTGTTCGAAGTGAGGAGCACTGTAACTTTCTCACTATGCTGTGGTGGAAGGGGATGTTTTACACATCTCCGAGTGTAAGCTAGCCTATAAACTGACTGCAGGAAGAGGGAATGTAAACTGCCTCGTTTGCTCGCTCATGCAGTATCTCAAAACTCAGGAGGGAAGTCCTTCCTAAGATCTTACCAAAATCCCTCCAGAGCAACTGTGTGTTGGCAAAGGAAGAAGTCAAATGGCATCTGTGTGATTGGCCCCTCGGAGTCTTACATACATGGGGAATTGTCTCTGGAGCCTCATTTTGAGGAGGAGGGATTCTGTGTCTCTGCAAATAGGAGTTCCTTTCTCAGCTTCGTCTCCAACTCAGGACAGGTCATGTGGTTCTTCCCAGCTCTTGAATTTCCGTTCCATTTTTGGCTGGTTTGAGTTCCTCCATCTCAACCAGGAACACCTTGAGGTGTTCCACCGAGCAGGTCACCTCGCCGTGTTCTGCAGAATCCTGCGGTCTTGTGCCTCAGAAGCTCGAAGGTCACCTCGTCCATGGCCCCAGCTCTGGACAGGCTGTGCATGTCGGGGTCCTTCAAACTTCTTCCCAGGGGGCTTACCCATCCCCTCACATAATATCTCCCTGTGTTTCTAGAGTCTGATCCAAACCTTTCTTGCTGCCATCTCAAACGCTTGGTCCACATAGCGGCGGCGGCCTCCAGGGAGGCAAAGAACAGCTGCTTGGCCTCCCCCTTGTTCCTTCCTTGTTCTTGTTGGGGTATCACCTCCATGCATCCAGCTCATGAATCCCCCAGCAGTTTCTTTGTCACCAGATCACATTGCAAGCTCCTGTCCAAATGCTGTCTGGCTGCTTCCTGTTCCAAGCATCTCCCTCCCACCTGAGTATTTGTGTTTCTGATTATTTATCCCCAGATGCAAAGGCCACATTTTTCCAGGTTGAATCTGCTCATTGTTACTTCCTGCCTGGGTTTGCTAACATCTCCAGGTCCCTTTTGCAGCCACCGCTGCAGCCTTGCTTGGCGTGGAAATGTGTATTTCCAGGCTTCAGAAAGCAAACTATGTCGGGAATGGGACAAGGAGAGTCAGTGACCCTGCTGAGAGTGGCCCCACCTCATCTGAAGTCAAGGCCCTCCCCAGGAGAACGTCTGAATTGATGAACACAAAAAGCCATCAAAGTGCTGCCGGCAGGGGAATGACCTAGACTGAGACCTGTCCCAGCTGTTGGGCTTTCTCTGAGTCTCCTGAGCCGAGAACAAGGAGACGCTTTCCTGCCCTCTTGGCCTTGACGCTTTCCAAACAGCCATCACCAGTTCTAATTAAATACTCAGCAGATGAAGTGACCGAGCGCCAGAGGGGACGTTGGGAAGATGCTGTGTGCTTGGCCATTTCCTGTCTGGGCCCCACCCATGGGGAAGGGGGTCGTGGTCAAGCTGTGCCAGGATGGCAGGGGCCACATGTTAAATGCAGAGGCAGAGCAAATGCTCCCCCATTTTTTTTTTCTTTTTTCATTTTATTTTATGGTAAGCCCTCGATGACTCAGAAAGTCAGAGTTGGAAGGGACCTTTGAGAGTCTTTAATCGGGGTCTCATTTTACAGATGGAGACCCGTGGAAGTTCAGTAACATACTCCAATTCACAAATGCATTTTAAATTGTCCTCTGCCCTCTAGATGGGGGCCAAACACTGGGCATGGAAAGTTAAATCTCTCGTGACTAGGAGGGGCTCAGAAATGGATGCCTGATCCAAACAACCCTGTCTTCCAGGGAGTCTCAGCTCGCCTGCATTTTTCCTCACTCTTGACCTTGAGCCAGAGCTAGAAGATGACACTGGGTGTAGTGGTGCCTCGCCATCCTCTCAGGGCTCTTGGTTGTCCCTGATTACATTGAAATCCAGGGCTGTGATGTGGGTTGAGTTGGATACTGCTTACGAGAAACCATCAGAACTTGGGTGACGGGGAACTGCTGACAGACTGAACCGACGCATCCTGTCCCCCTTCCCAGTTCTCTTGCTTCCTACCCACCGCAGCTTTGGAGAATTGAACATGTTGCTAGTTAGGAGGGTTCCTCAGAAGATGCTGATGAATTTGGAATGATTTTTAAATTCATCTGGGGAAATAAACAGCTGCAGCTTGAAACACAAACACAGACACTTGTGCTGCTGTGTGTTCCCTCTCCCACCGTCCCTCCTCCCTGATCTGGGAAAAGCGCACACGCCCAAACCATGTAGAAACACAGAAACCCATATGCATAAACTGAGCAACCACTGTGCGAAGGAAAAGGGATGCGCTGTCCTGGAGACGGGCAGATTCAGTGCTGCACCAGCAGAACAGTCATCTGGAATCCGAGGGACCTTGGCATCCCTGGTTTGCAGAGCTCTTTGCAAAATGGAACTGTTTCTCTCTTAGGAACCTTCTATTTCCCTAGGGAAAGGAGAGGAGAAAGGGAACAAACATTTGTTGGTCACCTGAGTCCATGCCAAACGTATATGTTAACAAAATTGTTGTGAAGTAGCAGTTGTTAGATTATTATTCCCATTTTACAGAAACAGAGGCTTGTGGGGGTTAAACTGGGGCTCGGGTTGAGGTCTGTGACTTTGCATGACACAGGACTGCTTTCTTATTCCCCTGGCGCTGCGGAGTTGCCTGACTGAGCATCTCAGAGTCCAAGGTCTCTGAGGGACCATGTGATTTTAGGGGACAGCTGCTAACCCACTGAGTGTGTCTGTTTCCTCTCTGAAGATGGGAATCATGCACTTTGGCTATTTGGCTGAGTTGCTAGAATTCTTAATAAGATGAATTCTCCAGTCCTCTGAGGTGTGATTAGGAATGACAATTAAAGAGATGTTTGCCAGTTGTCTAAGCTGGAAGCATCACCCAGAGGTGACTGTCCCGATCATTGAGTTTACTGTGCATGGCCAAGGTGTTGGCAGACTCCAGAGTCCTGGCTCAGATGGACAGCAGGGGGAGTCTTTTCCATCTTCATGAGAGACGAGCGGCTTCTTGGGCTGCAGCTTGGTTTTACAGGCTCAACTTTTTTCCTCGAGAAACTCCTCTTTCTAAACCCCATTACCCCCTCTAGCTATGGCTTTCTCATTCTCCTCTCCTTTATAGCTGGGCTTTTAAAAAAGCCTCTTTTGGAAGTATAGCATATATCAGAATAGTACACAAATTTTTAGTGTACAACTTGATGAATTATCACTAAACGGACAAATTTCTTCATCTGGAACTGCCATCCAGATGAAGAAATAGAACATTTCCAGCTTTCCAGAAGTCCCCCTTTGACCTCCTTCCAGTCATGACCCCACCCCCACCACTCAAAGGTCATGACTATTCTGACTTCTGGCATCACAGATGAGTTTTGCCTGTTTTTGAACTTTGTATAAATAGAATAGTATAATATGTATTTCGTGTCTGACTTTTGTTTTTGCCCAACATTAAGTGTGTGGGATTCATCTATATGGTTGTGTGTAGTCGTGGTTTATGCATTGCTAGATAGTATTTCATCGTTTGAATGTACCACATTTTCCTTATCCATTGTACTATTGATGGATGTTAGGGTTGTTTTCTGTTTTAGGATATTATGAATAGTATTGCTATGAGTATTCTTTTACAGGTTTTTTGGTAAATGCATTTCTAAAGGGTACACACCTAGGAGTGGAATTGCTGGGTCATATGGTAGGTGATGACCAGCTTTAGTAGACACTATTGGAAAGTTTCCAAAGTGTGTTTGCATCAATTTATATTCCCCATTAGTAGTGTAGGAGAGTTCCAGTTTCCCTACATCCTGTCAACACTTAATATTGTCAATTATCTTAATTTTAGCCATTCTGGTACATATGTAGTGGTATATGTCAGGGTGGTTTTAATTTGCATTATCTGATGACTACTAATGAGATAAAAACCTTTTCATGTATTTTTTTTTCGGCAATTTGGATGTCCTCTTTTGTAAAGTGCCTGTTTGAGTCTTTTAGGCATTAAAAATGGGTTGTCTCCCTTTTTCATATTGACATGAAGGGATTCTTCATCTATACTTGGTACATCTTTTGTTGAGTATGTATTTTGCATATATCTTCTTCTCACTCTGGTTTTTCTTTTCACTCTTTTGGTGGATAAAGTTTCTCAATTTTATTTTACTTCATTTTATTGATCTTTTCCTTTATGTCAGTGCTTTTTGTGTCCTGTTTAAGAAATTATCACCTATCCAAGCTAAGAATATGTTCTTTAATGTTATCTTCCATAACATTTATTGGTCAACTTTTCACATTTAAGTCCACAGTCCACATAGAATTGATTTTTTGTTTTTGGTCTGTGTGTGGCATGAGGTGTCAGTCAAAATTAATTTTTCCCCACTTGGATATCCCATTAGCCCAACATCATTTATTGAAAGGGCCATTCCTCCTCATTGCTCCGCTGGATTATTGAAGCCAGGAATCAAGTGTTCGTCTTTGTATGGGATCTCCTTCTGGACTTTATTTTATTCTGTTAGTCTGTTTGACTATCCTTGTGCCAATATCTCATTATCTTAATTACTACATATCTCACAGACTTTTTTTGGAAGTTATTTCTACTTACTATGCCCATTTCTTTACCTCGCACTCAGCCTACTCCAATCTGCCTCTGCTTCCACTGCTGTGCCCCAGATGCTCTTGTACAGGTGGCCAGGGTTTCTAGTAGGTGCTAATCTGAGCAGTTTTTTTTTTTCTTTTTTCAGTTCTCAGCTTCCCTAACCTTTGAGCAATATTCAGCCTTCCTGTTGGAAACACCATCTTCCCTGATGCCATCCATACTTTTCTGACTTCCCTCCTGCTTCTCTGGCTGCTTCCTCTAAGTCTTCTTGACTGAGTCTTTCTCCTGTATTGAATTCTTTTTCATTTTATTTTTTCTTTTTTTACACCTCTCGTGTCTCTGCATCTATCTGATGATTAAATGTTGGACCATTTCAAAGCTCATCCCTAGGTTCCCTTCAAAAAAGAGAGAGTTAAGACCCTAAAAATCTTAAGGAGTGACTTTACAGTCACTCTTAAGATGATTTATTTTATGTTCAACATTTCTGTTGCCATCTTTATCGTAAGAGAGCTCCAAAATTTATATTTCCAATTAGAATTGTCTTCAAAAGTTTAAACTATGGATTTATCCCAACTGGAATTTTTTCTTCCAGACCTCTTCCTGAATTACCCTTTTAATCCAGTTTTAAATCCTTTTTTAAAAAAAACCTTTCTACCTATTCTCTGTGCACTCAGATCCCAACCAGTTGGGGCTTCAAATAAGGGATTTAATTTCTTTGAGACTCAGTTGCCAAAAATCATTAATAGGGGAATTATTTCTTTCCTTCATAAGGAAATTTAGAGAATTATCAAAATTATTTCTGTAAATTTATTTCCTATCTTTAGAGACAGATAATATCTTTACACAGTGTTAGTTACCATCCCATTTAGTTTCCTATGAAGCACCCATCATTTTCAATGGTACTGTTTTCACCTTCATTCTGACCGTCTAGAAGGTGGGGCTTAAAAGGAGGGGAAAATTGAAGGCATTGTATCTATTAAAGCTGGAGTTTCAATGTTATAAGTGAATACGAATCAGGATTTTAATAAGATTTGAAGTTCTTTTGTGTAGTCTACTGGTTTTCAAGTTTGAGGATTATCAGAATCATCTGGAGAACTTGTTTATGAATACATCTCTGTGTGTGGTTTTATTAGTTGTTGCTCTAGGGATTACAACAGATATACTTTTTTTGTTTTTGTTTTGATTAATATATATTTTTTATTTCAATAGTGTTGGGGGTACAGGTGGTTTTTGGCTACATGGATAAGTTCTTTAGTGGTTATTTCTGAGAGTTTAGTGGACCTGTCACCTGAGCAGTGTACACTGTACCCAATATGTAGTCTTTTATACCTCACCCCCTTTCCAGTCCCCAAAGTCCATTATATGATTCTTATGTCTTTGTGTCCTCATAGCTTAGCTCCTATTTATAAGTGAGAGGATAGAATATTTGGTTTTCCATTCCTGAGTTACTTCACTTAGAATAATGGCCTCCAGCTCCATCCAATTTGCTGCAAAATACATTATTTCATTCTTTTTTATGGCTGAATAGTATTCTGTGGTATATATGCCACATTTTCTTTATTCATTCATTGGCTAATGGGCACTTAGGTTGGTTCTTTCTTTGCAATTGTGAATTGTGCTGCTATAAACATATGCGTGCATGTGTGTTTTTCATATAATGACTTTTTTGTTTTCCTTTGGGTAGATACCCAGAAGTGGGATTGCTGGATCAAATGGTAGTTCTACTTTTAGTTCTTTAAGGAATCCCCATACTGTTTTTCAAAGTGATTGTACTAATTTACATTCCCACCAGCAGTATGAAAGTGTTCCTTTGCACCACATCCATGCTGACATCTATTGTTTTTTGACTTTAATTATGACCATTCTTGCAGGAGTGAGGTGGTATCTCATTGTGGTTTTAATTTGCATTTCCCTGATGATTAGTGACGTTGAACATTTTTTCATATGTTTGTTGGCTATTTGTGTATCTTCTCTTAAGAAATGTCTCTTCATTGCTTCATTGGTTCTGTTGATGTGATGGATTATGTCTCTGTCTGCAGATGACATGATTGTATATTTAGAAAACCCCATTGTTTCAGCCCCAGATCTCCTTAAGCTGATAAGCAACTTCAGCAAAATCTCAGAATATAAAATCAATGTGCAAAAATCACAAGCATTTCTATACACTAATAATAGACAGAGAGCCAAATCATGAGTGAACTCCCATTCACAATTGCTTCAGAGAATAAAATACCTAAGGAATACAACTTACAAGGGATGTGAAAGACCTCTTCACAGAGAACTACAAACCACTACTCAAGGAAATAAGAGAGGACACAAACAAATGGAAAAACATTCCATGCTCATAGATAGGAAGAATCAATGTCATGAAAACGGCCATACTGTCCCTATATATTCCCCTATAAATAAAGGAATTTATAGGTTCAGTGCTATCCCCATCAAGCTACCATTGATCTTCCTTACAGAATTAGAAAAAACTACTTTAAATTTCATATGAAACCAAAAAAGAGCCTGTATATCCAAGACAATCCTAGGCAAAAAGAACAAAGCTAGAGGCATCATGCTACCTGACTTCAAAGTATACTACAAGGCTACAGTAACAAAAACAGCATGGTACTAGTACCAAAACAGATATACAGACAAATGGAACAGAACAGAGTCCTCAGAAATAACACCACAGATCTACAACCATCTGGTCTTTGACAAACCTGACAAAAACAAGCAATGGGGAAAGGATTCCCTATTTAATAAATGGTGTTGGGAAAACTGGCTAGCCATATGCAGAAAACTGAAACTGGATCCCTTCCTTACACTTTATACAAAAATTAACTCAAGATGAACTAAAGACTTAAATGTAAGACCTAAAACTACAAAAACCCTAGAAGAAAACCTAGGCAATACCATTCATGACATAGGCATGGGCAAGGACTTCATGACTAAAACACAAAAAGCAATGGCAACAAAAGCCAAAATTGACAAATGAGATCTAATTAAACTAAAGAGCTTCTGCACAGCAAAAGAAACTATCATCAGAGTGAACAGGCAACCTACAGAATGGGAGAAAATTTTTGCAACCTATCCATCTGACAAAGGGCTAATATCCAGAATCTACCAAGAACTTAAACAAATTTGTGAGGAAAAAACAACCGCATCAAAAAGTGGGCAAAGGATATGAACAGACACTTCTCAAAAAAAGACATTTATGTGGCCAAGAAACAGATGAAAAAAAGCTCATCACCAGTGGTCATTAGAGAAAGGCAAATGAAAACCACAATGAGATACCATCTCACACCAGTTAGAATGGTGATTATTAAAGTCAGGAAACAACAGATGCTGGAGAGGAAGTGGAGGAATAGAAACACTTTTGCAGTGTTGGTGGGAGTGTAAATTACTTCAACCATTATGGAAGACGGCGTGGTGATTCCTCAAGGATCTAGAACCAGAAATACCATTTGACCCAGCAATCCTATTACTGGGTATATACCCAGAGGATTATAAATTGTTCTACTATAAAGACACATGCACACGTATGTTTATTGCAGCACTATTGACAATAGCAAAGACTTGGAAGCAACCCAAATGCCCATAAAGATAGACTGGATAAAGAAAGTGTGGCACATATACACCATGGAATACTACGCAGTCACAAAAAAGGTTGAGTTCATGGCCTTTGCAGGGACACGGATAAAGCTTGAAACCACCATTCTCAGCAAACTAACACAGGAACAGAAAACCAAACACCACATGTTCTCACTCACAAGTGGGAGTTGAACAATGAGAATATATGGACACAGGGAGGGGAACATCACACACTGGGGCCTGTCAGGGAATAGGGGGCTAGGGGAGGGTTTAGGCTAAATACCTAATGTAGATGACGAGTTGATGGGTGCAGCAAACCACCACGGCGTGTGTATACTTATGTAACAAACCTGCGCGTTCTGTACATGTATCCCAGAACTTAAAGTATAATTAAAAAAAAAAAAAAAATGTCTCGTCACATTCTTTGCCCACTTTTTGATGGGATTATTTTTTTTTTCTTGCTGATTTGTTTGAGTTCCTTGTGGATTCTGGATACTAGTCTTTTGTTGGATGCATCGTTTGTGAATATTTTCTCCCACTCTGTAGGTTGTCTATTTACTCTGCTGATGATTTGTTTTGCTGTGAGGAAGCTTTTTAACTTAAGTAGGTCCCATTTTTTTTTATTTTTGTTATTGTTGCATTTGCTTTTGGGGTCTTGGTATGAATTTTTTACCTAAGCCAATGTCCAGAAGTGTTTTTTTGATATTATTTTCTAGAAATGTTGTAGTTTCAGGTCTTTAGATTTAAGTCTTTGATTCATCTTGAGTTGATTTTTGGATATACTTTTTTTTTTTTTCCACAGTCTGCTTAGAATAAATATTTTACCACTTCAAATGGAATAAAGAAACCTTACCATCTTAGAAGTTCCCTTGCCTTTCTTTATATTGTATTTGTCTTATGTATTATAGTTACACAAATTGAAAACTCTGTCAGAAAGTGTTAAAATTTCTGTTTTCAGTTGTCAAACATTTTAAAGAATTTAAGAAGTGAGAATAGTCTGTTTACTTAGACAGTTAACATTTTTCTGGTTCTTTATTCCTGATGTTCTAAGTTTCCTTTTTGTATATTTTCTTTTTTCTGAAGAATTTCCTTTAGCAATTCTTTGAACCAAATCTGTTGGCAATAAATTGTCTTAGTTTTCCTCACTGAAGAGTCTTTACTTTCATTCCTGAATGGTATTTTCACAGGTTATAGTATTCTTGGTTGACAATTCTTTTCTTTAAGCATTTTCAAAATGTTGCTTCACTACCTTCTGGCCTTTGTGGCTCCTCATGAGAAATCTGTGGTCATTCAAATCACTATTTCCCTGTAAGGAATGCATTGTTTATCTCTGGCTACTTTCAAAACTTTTTCCTTTGTCTTTTGCAACACTTTGGTTATGATGTGTCTAGGTGTGGATTTCTTTGAGTTTATCCTATTTGGGGTTTGCTAAACTTCATAAATCTGTTTATGGTTTATACTTCTCACCAACTTTGGAAAGTCTTTAGCTATTATATTTTCAATTTTTTTTAAATATGCTGTACTCATTCTTCTGACCTTCTGGAGCGTCAGTGGCATTAATGTTAGGTGTTTTTGGTATTGCCTCACAGGTCTCTGATATTTTTTTCATTGTTTTCAACATATTTTTAGCTCTCTGTTGTTCAGGTTGGAAAATTTCTATTGATTTCTTCAAGTATACTGACTCTTTGCTCTCTCACTTCAATTCTGTTATTGAGTTCATTCAGTGAGATTTTTTTATTTGGTTATTTTATTTTTTAATTATAAAATTTCCATTTGGTTCATTTTTATGTCATCTATTTTTTTTTTCTGAAAATGTCTCTTTCTATTTGTTTCAAGAGTGTTTGCTCTTTCTTGGGCCGTTTTTATAATGACTACTTTAAAGCATTTGTCAGATAAGTCCAATATCTTTGTCATCTTGGTATTGGCATTTGTCTGTTGTCATTTCTCACAAAACATTTCCTTGTTCTTTGTATGTTCAGTAATTTTAAATTGTATCCTGGACATTTTCAATATTATGTTATGGAAATCTGGGTTTTATTTAAATCCTATCTGTGTTTTATCAGGCAATTGATCTGGTTGGGTTCAAGTTGCAAGTTCGGACCAGAATTCTGTAGGTAGTTTCAAAATCAGTTTCATTTTCACAGCCTTATGCTATTTGAGTCTATCCTATGGATGCTATCTAGTGGCCAGGTTGAGACCTGGTTAGTGATATATCATGTAGTTCAGTCTTTACTTTCTTAAGGTATATAGTATGCTATTTAGGGTCAGATCCATGCATATGCAACTTTAGGGTGAGCCAAAGAGTTCATGAACAGCTTATGGGGTCATTTTGCTGAGCTCTTGCCTCTCCATGATCTTTGCAGAACCTTCCAGTTCCCTGAGACTTTCTTTGCCATCCTTCAGCCAGAAATCTTGGAATCTACTTACCCTCCTCTGCCACATACTTCCCAAAACTGCACCTGTGTCTGGGGCCAAGTTATGAGAGGACACACACAGAAAAAAAATCAACAGGGGTTTGCTCCAACCTCTTGGGAGCAAAGAGGAATGTTCCTCTCACTCTCCTCCTAGGGGACTGTGGTCTAGCATATGAAAAAATGGAGAAAAGAAAAAAATTGGGGCTTCCTTCCACTCTTTCTGAGTTTTAAGAGATGCCTTTCTTTTTCTAAAGCCAGATATAGAGGGCTTCTCCTCAGCTCTCTCTGTCCATGCTAATGACCTCTTCTGGGTTTTGGACTACTTGAGTCTAAGCTGGGGGATCCTGGACAAAAAGAAAGTAATTTTGAGGTGGCATAGAAGGAGAAGGTATTTGAAGAGAAATGTTTGAGCTCTACACTGTCTATCAGGATTGTAAATGGACGTATCCCAAAGGTGGAAAGAGTGGAATGTGATGAGGTCTGAAAGCAAGTAAAAAGTCAAACTCAATGAAGTGAGTTTGGGAGATTCAAGTTCTATATGAGCTGTGACTTATAAAACATGGGAGAGACAAACAGTGTTTTCTGTGTCACTGCAAGGGGAACAAGACAGCAGGTGACCGATCCTGTAAGTGAATAGCAGATATTCCACTGTGCTGCGGAGGAAGGCAGCTACTGGAGGAAAAGACATCAGCCCAGGTTTGTGTAGAAGGCTGTTAAAGATATTTATCCAGCAGTAACCATGAATTGATTGTGTACCAACTCAGATATTGTACCTTTGTGAATTCTGCCCCTGCTGCCTCCTCAGGGATGCTCCCGGTTTCCTACGCATGCCTTTATCATGGGCCTCACTGACTCCCACTGTAGTTAAACTGCATGTTCGTCTCTACCTTGAGGATGGGGACTGCATCGTTTTCAGTTTCTACGTTCCTAATACAGGGCTTGGTAAGAAATTGTTAGGCTGAATTTTTTCTATCTCACAGTTTAATGTGTGCCTTTAGGAAAACCCTAGAAGATAGAGTTGCCTGAGAGTATTTAACCTCAGATTAAGGTATTTATAAAGACAAGCAGTCTCTTGACATATTTTGACATGTGAACCTCTACTCTGAGGTGGGTAGAAGGACCTCTTCTGATAGGGTCCCAAAGGGCTTAAGACAGGGGACTGTCCCATTGTCTAATGTGCTCCAGCGTGACAGGTTGGAGGCACATTCTGCATTGGCCTGAATGTGCCAGTGGGTTGGCACTGAGGCTGCCAGCACCTCCGAGCAGCTGCCATAGTAGAAGAAAGAACTCTGGCCATGGGAGGCCTTGTTATCTTCCCCAGGCCCCTGAGAGAATTTTTCGTGCCACCAAGGGCTCAATAATAGTGGGAATTAATCACTTCTAGGCAGTGCTGGTTTTCCCAAGATGCAGATCTGGACAGAAAAAAAAAAGAAAGAAAGAAAGAAGGAAAGAATGGAATTTTAAGCCCCAGGGGCCAGACTGGAGGGGATCTGGTGAGTCCTATTTTCCATCTGCTTTTGCTTGTCTACAGACACATTGCCTCTGATTGCCTTTCCCTTCTGGACTTTTAGCCTTAAGGGCCTGCATTATGTGTGCAACTCCTATGAGTCCTCCAGGCCACCAGGAGGTAGTAAAGAGGCTTGGAGCACTGAGCGAACTTCTATGATCAGTAGGAAGTTAATACTGCCTTTAAGAAAGAGTTGACTTCTTAGTCAGGCACTGACCTAAGAAGTTTCATTTCCCCTCCACCTGAGAGCCCCACTTTGTCATTCCTGGGTTAATGGTCTTTCTGGTGGCCAGTGTACCACAGCTGTCACCAGCACAGGAGCTGTGTAAAGAGGAGACCCAGTCTTGGCTCCAAGAGACTGGCAGTCTGGGGAAGGAGATGGGACACATGTAAGATGGGTGTGGTTTAAGAGTCCCACCTTTGTGGAGTTGTCCTGATTCCCTCACCTGCACTCCTGGACACTTGTTATGCTGACCCATGTTTTAGCAAGTGTCTTTTTGTAATGTAATGTAATTGCTTTTTGTCCAACTGTTCCTCAGTAGCATATAAACTCTCTGAGGGCAGGGACCATGTGGAATCAACCTCTGCACCTGTATCCCAGAACAATGTAGCTCAGTGGTTAAGCACTCATGCTTTGTGGACAGACAAACCTGAATTCAGATCCCTGTGCACCACCAAAGGTTTCTTCTCTCTCTCATAAGACTTCATGTTTCCACACACATACACACACAAAACTGGGGGGCATGTTAGTGTCTGCCCCACGGAGCTTATGTGAGGGGCACAGAGGATAACGCTTGTAAAAAGCTCAGAGCTGTGCTTGGCATATTGCAGATGCTCAAGAAAAGGGTTAGCTCCTCTGCTTCCTTCCCAAGAGTTTCCAACCTTCTCTGTCTCCCTCCTTCTTTATTTCTAAAGCCATGCTCAGAAACAACTGATGTCTGAAAACATTAGTTGAATGACTGAGAAAATGATGGAAGAGAGAAAACAAGTTTTGTAACGCAGTGATACGGCTAGTTGAGCCTCCCGGGGCTGGCCGGTCCTCATTTGCTTGGATGCTGTTGGCAGGCTCTGCTGTGGAGCAGGGAAACATGGGCCGCCCTGGGGAGCCACATCCCCACAGTGGAAGTGGTTTATCCCCAGGGCTGGGCTTAGGAGCCATTCGTGAGTGATCTCTAATCATACATTTTTACTGAGGGTGCTGCTGTATCAGGTAAGGTTACTTACTTAAATAATTTAATATCAAAAGATATAACTTTCACTTCCCTATATTTCAGTGAATCCATCATAACATTTCATTGGGGTTTGTGGCTAGTGAAGGTAGTTCCTCTTTATGTGTGGATTTTACGAATTTCTTATTCCTCTCTGCTTTTAAAAAATCCTAGCCTAAGTTTTAATTATGATCACATTCAAGAGACATAATATTTACTATAAACATTTCCTTTTATTGTGGTTAAATATATATTACACAAATTTACTGTTTTAGCCGTTTCAAAATGTATAGTTCTGTGGCATTAAGTACATTCACATTGTAGCGCAACCATCACTACCATCCATCTCCACTACTTTTTCCTCTTCCTCAACTGAAACTCTGTACGCATCACACACTAATGCTCCAGCCACCCTCAACCCAGCCTTGGAAACCACCATTATACTTTCGGTCTCTATGAATTTGACTAAGGACCTCATATAAGTGGAATCATGCAATGTTTGTCCTTTCATGTCTTTGTATTTCACTTAACATAATGTCTTCAAAGTGTATCCATGTTGTAGCATGTATCAGAATTTCCTTAAAAAAACTTTCTTAAAGTATAATTAATATGAAAAGAAATACATTAATATGTACAATTTGTTGAGTTTGAACACATGCAAACACCCTTGATACCATCACCATAATCAAGGTAATAGACATATCCAACATCTACCAAAGTTTGTGTCCCTCTATTTTTTAGTTCTTTAAATTTCATTTTGTATTTGTGGTAAGAACATTTAATATGAGATCTAACCTCTTATATTTTGAAGTGCATGATACTGTTTTGTTGACTATAGCCACTATGTTGTACAGTAGAACTCTGGAACGTATTTATCTAACATAACCTAAACTTTATACCCATTCAACAACTCTCCATTTCCCCTTAGCCTCAGGCAACCACTATTATATTTTCTGCTTCTATGAGTCTGACTACTTATTTCACATAGCATAATGTCCTCCAGGCTCATCAATGTCACAAATGGCAGGATTTCCTTCCTTTTTAACGCTGAATAATATTCCATTGTGTGTATATACCACATTTTGTTTTATCCATTCGTTCACTGACAGACACTTACTTCCATTTGTCTTGGCTATTGTGAACCATTCTGCTTTAAACATGGGTGTACATATATCTGTTCAAATCTCTGCTTTTCCTCTCTGCTTTTAAACTTGGTTAGGATGGTCTGGGAAGCTTAGATTTATGGGCTATAAAGGGTCTGTTCAGGGCCTCTCCTCCTAAAACACAGTTCCTGAATCCCAGGTCAGGACTCTATTCGGATTCCTTTTGGCCTACTCCAGGCTCCTCCTGGGCTTCATTGGCAGTAGGGTGTGCAGTTAGCACTGGTTTCCCATGCTCATGGAGAAGAGCAGTGGTGCAGATCTCCAGGAAGACAGATGAGATAAAGTTTGCTTTGGCTTTGAGTGGAGTTAGCCTTAATGGACTAAGGACCTCTTTCTTGAGTAGGTGTTGATTCATGGTCAGGGTCTGTTTTCCAGAAAGAGGCAGAAATACACTAGCTCAGGAATCTTAATTAGCCATGGACAGTCCTCAGTATCCCCATCATGGCTCACCAAGGATTGCACGGTGTTGAGGGGGCATTTCAAAGAACTCAGGGCTTGCTAGTAATGTTGCACAGTGGTTAAGGGCTTGAACTCTGGGTTTAGACTGCCTGGATTCAAATCTTGGCTCTGCCACTCTGGGAAAACCTTTCTTAGGTTCACTCTTTTTTCATCTTTAAAGTGGGAAAAAGAATAGTGTCTACTTGTTGAGTTCATTGAGATAAATAGTGATACAGTGCATTAGAAGCCCTTAGTACAGTGCCTAATAGATAGTCAGCTGCCCATTTAAAGTGAGTTATTATTGTTATCGTCTGGTTTTATTATTGCAGCCACCTGTCTTTGGCCAGCTTTGGTCATTGGACAGTAAGCATGAACCTCAGACATAGCCTGGGCTGAATCTTTAGTGCAATTTTCATTCAGTTGCTCTTTTCTTTGCAAAACCTTGAGATCAGCTCACCCAACCTGAAAGCTTGGTGAAAGCTCTGACACCTTGTAAAGCCTCACTCCTTCCTAATAACTTTCTATGTGAGTCAGGGGCCACCCTGAGTGTTTGTACTTCCAGACCCCAGGAGTGGGGAAGGGGTGGTGGCTGCCACTGGCTTCATAGCTTCCAGGCAGCCAGGGCCAATTGGAGAGGCCAGCTCCACCAAAGGAAATTTTGTTCGGCTTCCACGGAATAGGAATATTAATCTGACATGAGGCCAGGGAAGGCTGGACCACAGGGAGATGAAATAGTGGAGTAAGAATGTTGTAGTGCTTTCTGGTAGAATCAGGCAATGGATGGCTGCAGCAAATCAGAACCAGATTTCTGTACATGGTTCTGATGGTGGTGGGTGGGCAGGAGGTGTTCTTGCTTTAGGGTCCCCTCTGCGCTCCATTAGCAGTCCTGGCTGGGGGCTGTGTTTGCCCTTCTTCATCATGCTGTGGGAGAGAGTGGGTTTGCCTGCTGGTTTCCTTTTCCTTTCGTTTGGTCCATTTTCTGTTCAGATGGTCTAGAGCAATCTGCAGGTACAGCATGTTGTCTTAGGTCATGAGTTGAGCAAAAGGATTTCAGTGGTTGTTGTTTCTTTCCAATGCACACTCTCAGGCAAGGTGGAACCATCTTCCCAGGGCAGGCTGGCACCTTTGCCTGGGCACCAGGAAGAGTTTCCTGGTGTTTCAGTTGCTGTTGCCTGCTCACCACCTCTGGAACAGTGCAGAAAGTGCTGGCTGTCCTGGGTCAGTATAAAGATGGCCACGGGGCCCTGTCGAATCCTGCCTTCGGGCCACCTTGCCACGATGCAGTGATTGCTTTTCCTCAGGAGTGATTTGCAGGCATAGCAGTGGTAGGGCCATGGGGGAAGGGGATGAAAGGACAGACTTTAAAGTATGTGCTTGATCTCCACATCAGCCCACATCTGAGGCTGGTCAGGTGGACAGAGGAAGAAGCATGACACCTCTGAAACTGAAGCTGCCCTTGTGCTTTGAAAGGAGGCTCGTAATTTCATCCTTTTCTCTCATGAATTTTGCAATGTCCTGGTGGTGGCAGCTGGAATCACTGCCCACAGTGGCTGTTATCTGGTAGTGCCTTGCACCTTGACTGGTGAGAGGCCCAGATTCCAAATGTTCTTCCCTTTATAATGGGGCCATATAATGCCATAGTTAAGTGTGCAGGGTCTGGAGGAGGACTTCTTCTGTAGGTTTCCCACCTCCATTATTTATACCTATGTGACCTTGGGCCACATTTTTAACTTCTCTGTGACTTGATTTTTTAAATCTGTAAAACAGGAATTTTAATATATACCTGACAAGACTGGGGTTAGGTTTAAGTTAGATAATGCACAGAAAAGGCTTAGAGAAATTCCTGCCACACATGGCTTAATCAATCAATGTTAGCAATTACAACGCTTAATTCTAAGTACATGGTGCTATTTAAAGTGGATTTAAGAAATCCGGAAAATGTCAGAGCTAGAAACGACCTATGAGATCAGTCATCTCATCAAAGTCCTCATTTCATAGATGGGGAAGCCAAGGGCTAGGAAGGCAGAGTGTCTTGCCAAGCCCCAGTTCCTAGTGGCAGAGGAGTAGGGACTTGAAGTGAAGACCTGGGCTCCCAGCCTAGGGCCCCTCCACACACTGCTGCTTCACGGAGGCCACCTCTCAAAGCTTGAAGAAAGTCATACAGAACATCCAGAGACCCTGGCAGCTGGGCAGACGTCACACACACACACACACACCCCACCCTCGTGTCAAACACGCACACATGCACAGACCACCCTAGGATTTGTGCTATTTGCAATCAGTGGCGTAAATGACTGAGCAAGAGAAGGTTACTCAGGATGCATATTAAACAGCTAAATAGCATTTCCATGAGTGTTTCTACAGAGTGGTTGTGTATTTGTGAGAAGGCATCTCTAGGTCTGGCTCAGCAGTAGAGTAGGTGGTCCAAAGCCTGGGGGACATGTGTCCTGTACCTCAGGTGAACCTCACTTCTAATGGAGGGGGTGTATGCTCTGCACTTGGGCCTCAGATATTTAATTGCTCAGTTTTCAACATGCTAGGTGGTGAGTGACGGGAAGCCCGGGAAGGGAAAATGGAGCCACTCATGAGATTTTAGGCTGACACAAGCTGTTTGTGTTAGTGGGGCTGGGGCTGGGGGTTTCCAGTGGGGCACGTGGTGGGTGGTGAATGTTCCCTAGTGATAAGGAGCTCAGGCTCACTTGGAACCCTGGCAGGGAAGCCACAGGAAGCGTCTCTGCTCACGCAGCAGCCGTCTTTGCTCTCATGTCTTCCCATTCAGTTCTTGACCTCATCCTCCTTATAATTTCCCCTCTGTCTCTTCCTCTGCCCTCCTGTCTAGCATCTCTCCCCTTTGTGGCTCTGAGGACCCCCGAGTGGTCTACGCAGTGCCCTCTGGCCCTAGTTTGATCAAGGTCTCTATGTTTTCTCCTGGGGCTTTAGTCTGCTGCTGTGTCCTTTGCATCAGGAAAACAAAGGCAGCTCTGTTTGGGGATGTGGGCGACTTGGCTGTGTCCTTTTCTTCATTCCTTTTGCTCCCTCCTAATTGCTCTTTCAGACCACCCAGCGGATGCCTCTCCCACCTTTGACGTTTCCTCCAAAGCTTGGAAAAGAAGACCCATCACATGACCCCAGTCCTTTGGCCAGTAGTCCCTCTGATGTCTGACCAAGCTATGAATGTCGTCTGTCTAGCCAGCAGGCCAGGACCTGAAGCTGGCTCTGTCCCTACTGTCTGCCTGTGGGAGGGGAAGAGCAGTGCCCAGCCTTTCTGTTTAATGGTACCATTAATGTCCGTGCCTCTCAAAATTCTCTTCTTCAAGTAAAGAAGATAGAGCAGCGTGGAAGCTTCTCAAGAGGAATGGAGTCTCATTCCAGAAAATAACTCCAAACTGTTTTTCATTTGCAGCATGAAGACCACAAACCCATTGTTTTATATTCACCTCCTTCTAGCGTACCTGGGGCCCTGATGGGAGCTTGAGTTAGAGGGAGGCATTATTTCTTTAGACTATAGGATAGGTAATGGACTTCAGTGACTGAGTTGATGGAAGTCAGTTAAAATCTCAATATGAACTTAGAGATGCTTTGACTGTTCCTTTCCTTGCTCTTCTTAATGACTCTTGAAGAAAAAAAAAAAAACAAAAAAAAAACTTGTTTTGTTTTCAGTGCCCTTCAGCCCTGTCTTTATCTTGTCATAGTTATTTACATTTGAGTTCTCTTTCTTTGCGTTCTTTAGCCACCCACCCACTCATCTCTAACCTTTGCCTGAAAGAGTTAATTCTGTTCTCCAGCCCCAGCCAGGAAGTTTCCATGTGCCAGTAGGATCAGTCCAGGATGAGCATGATTGAAATCACTAATTTATTTCTATAGCTTCAGTCTCCATCCTGGAATGGAACAATGGACCAAAAAGTGTTCCAGACACATTGTTTGTTTAACAAAGGAACATTCTTCCAGCTGAATTGTATGGCTATTGGATTTTATGGTTTGATTGGTTAGCCCTCATAAGGGGTTTATATTTCTCCTGTTGGAGCTGGAGGGAGTGATGGGGGTTTGGGGGTCCATACACCCCTTTAATTGTTATATCGTGACTCACCTGAACCTGGTCTCTCACCTAGTCGAAAACTATGACTTCTTTAACATGGAGCCTTGCATCCAGAGGATTGGTTAAAGCCTGTAAATCTCACAAAAATGAACACACTCTATAGCCCCAGGAGAAATTACAGTATTGTCCCTTCTGAATTTCAACCCCTTTGGCTTTGAGAGGGCTGTTGATTTTATTATTGATCATTGAGTTTGATCTGATGCATTTCACAGAGACTTGGCTCTGTGGCTGTGCCGTTGGCTTCAAGGGCAGCAGCTATGCTGATGACGAGTTTTTCCGTTCCCCCCGCCAGAAGGCAAGAGGTGGTAGGGTAGATGCACATGTGCTCCTCCCTTTCTTCTGGAAAGTCTGATTTGGATGCACAGATATGTGGGTTTCTTTAGATGAGATGGTGTGTGTTAAAAATTGCTCTTGACATTCTGCCACAGACAGGGGGATAGATGGAGTGACCTTTGGAAGACCCCTCTCAATAGAATAGTTATAAAGTGTTTTCTTGCTTTTCTGTAGACTGCACATTTCTTTTTTGTATAGACATGTAGAATACTAGACAACTTAGTCTGGAAGGGATGCTTTGAGGTCATCTTTGTCCATCGCTCTGGTTCTGGATAGAATCATCACAAATCCAATCCATAATGAGGACAGTAAGTTCATTTGGAGGTAACCAATATGGATGTGTATCCATCCATCCACCAACCCACGCACCCCTCAATCTACTCATCTATCCATCCGTCCATCTGTCCATCCATCCATCCATCCCCCACCTACCCAGCCACCCAGCCACCCAGCCACCCAGCCACCCAGCCACCCAGCCACTCAGCCACTCATCCATCTATCCATCCATCCACCTACCCACCCACCCATCTATCCATCCATCCACCCACCCACCTATTCATCCACCTATCCATCTCTTCATCCATCTATCCATTCATCCACTTACCCATCATTTATGAAATATCTACTGAATTCTAGGAATGTTCCTAATCTGCTCCTTATTATTTAATTTATTTTGGTATTTCTGTTAATTGAGAAGATCCGTTCAATCCTTGCTTGACTTGATTTTTCTATTGCATTTGAAACAGTTGACCCCTTCCTCCTACTAGACATTTTCCCTCCCTCAGGTGTCCAGGAGACCATGATTCTTTCCTGAATCTCCTCTGCCTGTATGGGCTTCCTCTTATTCTCTTTCATGTGTTCTTTCTTTCTTATCTACCATTGAAATATCAGTGTTCTCAGAGTTCTGTCTTCATATTTTTTTCTCTCCTTTTTCCTTTCCTTTGCTCTTCTTACCCACACTTTCTGGGCAGTTTCACACATTTATGTGACCTAAGTTACTATCTAACTACCTGTGATGACTCTCAAATGCTCTTTAACTTGCACTTATCCTGTGTTCCCCAGGTTCTTATGTCTGTCTCCTGAATATATGTGCCTGGATTTATGTTTTGGAAACATCTCAAGTTTAAGGTCTTCATAAAAAACTCAGTATCTTCTCTGTAAAACCTGCACCTTCTTTATTCCTTGTCTTGCTGGTTGTCTTAATCATTCTCCCTGTCAACTACAATAGAATCTGGAAGCCTCCCTAGATTCTCTCTCCTCTCATGTTCTGGTGGGCACCAGGTCATGTCAGTTCCATTTCCCGTATCTGTTTCCACCTTACCTTCCCCATTGCCACAATCTAATTCCAGCACTCACTGTCTCCCCTTGTGTGATTGAACTTGTTTCTAGATTTGTCCCTCCAAACCATCTTCATGCTGTATCAGAGTGATCTTTCCAATGCAAATCTGATTAAGCTATTTCCTCATTAAAATCTTTCAATGGCTTCTAAACACCTAAGAGCAAGTTCACACTTCTTGAGCATGTTGTACCAGGCTTTCACAATTAGTCTTTTGCCTACTTCTTTACTTTTACTTGACCCCAAATGCACACCTTAGGCTGGAGTCAAACCAAACCACTTGTCATGCTGCTTCTTGCCTCCAGCCCCTGCCCCTGCTCCTCTCTCCATCTGGAATGCTCTTTCCTAATATGTTGGTCTTAGCTCACGCATTGTCTCTTCTATGAAGTCTTCCTTGACCCCTTATGTTTCCTCTTCCCCACTTGTATTGCACCCTGCAAATATTGCAATAATTTGTTTTCATGTCTGTTTCCCTCCTAGATATTGAGCTTCTTGACAATGAGAATAGTGTCTTTTGTCCTGGTAACCCTAGTGCTTCACACAGGTCTTGTATTGAGAAAGAGAGCTTACTTAGCACGTGTTTATGACTATACCGTTCCCTAAGATTATTTTTCCTTTTCTGATCTGTATCTGTTACAATAACTTGTTTATTTAGACTTTTATGTTATCATGTCAGAAATTCACAAGGAAACTGAAGGGCTTCTGAAATTGGCTTTATTTTTTGGGCTTGGGTACAGTCCCTTCTTATTTACCTGCCTGTAGCTTCATCTGCTGATTATTGATTATTTGAAGAAAAAATTGTTTATGTAGAATCAGCTTCACTTGGCTCCTTAGCTCTGACTCTGCTTCTGCTTCCCTTCCCTTTTCCCCATCCTCATACCTGGGGAGCAGGAAATACAAACAGCTTCAATGTCAAGCCATATTTTAAGTGGAGAAGGATGAAGAACACTGTCATGTTCTTGCAGGCCTTCCACATTTGTAGACGCAACAACTGTCCCACTTTTAGTGTTCCTGATAGTCAGTTGTTCTTTCTTTCTTCAAACCAAATGTTAAGCCTGAGCAGGACATGATTAGCAATCTGTTTGAGGATAAAATGTTACAAGGTATGCCTTTGTTCCCTGCTCCATCTCCTTGAAAACCGCACCTTCAGTGAAGGTACCAGACAGTGTGTTTCTTCAGGAAGTCTCACATCTTGGTGCTGCCTTTCCTGGCATCTCTAAGTCACAACAGATCCTGTTTCCAGCAAGTTTGTTTGGCCACACAAAATGCTGTATAAATCACTGTGGGAATATGATGTTCCCAGCAATCTGTTGGCTCATTTAGGGATCGATGATCTCTAGCTTTGTTGGTGTTGGATACTCATTTCTGCGTTATCTGAATCCAGCTTAAGAGAAAAATCAATAATACCAACGTCAGGGGCATGCATCCATCTTATAATTAGTGAATCAGTGAATTTATCAAGTGTTTCGGACATACTTGCTGTGACCCAGGCATTGTGCCAGGACTGGTAACACAGTGGGGCACAGAACTGGTGCCCGCTCATGGGGGCAGCATGGTATTATGGAAAGGCATTTGAATCCTCTAGACCTGAGCATGAATCTCGATTTCAGCACTCCTTAATGTGTGATCCTCACCAGATTAGTCAACCTTTTACTGAGCCTCAATTTCTTCATCTATAAAATGAAGATTATTCTACTTCCCTTACAGTATTATTGTAAGAATTAGAGATAAAATACATCACACACAATCTGGTTGGTATAGTGCCTCACATTTATTTGACAGAGAGTCATAATTATTATTCCCATTCGTAGTGGTGATTGTAGTAAAATGGAAAACCACAACTTTGTGTGCCTTGGCTTATTGCAATAGCTAAAATGTATAGTGGTACACTCCCTGATAACAGACATGATTCTTAGTGCTGCATAGGTATTAACGCTTTAAACAAGGGGTCTCCAACCCCCGGGCCACGGGCCGGTACTGGAGGTGAACTGCATGTGAGGGAGTGAAACTTCATCTGTATTTACAGCCACTCCCATCACTCACATTACTGCCTGACCTCCACCTCCTGTCAGATCAGCGGCGGCATTCGATTCTCATAGGAGGGTGAACCCTATCGTGAACTGCACATGCTAGGAATCTAGGTTGTGCGTTCCTTATGATAATTTAACTAATGCCTGAAGATCTGAGGTGGAACGGTTTCATCCTGATCCCCCCACCCCAGGTCCATGGAAAAATGTTCTTCCATGAAACCAGTCCATGGTGCAAAAAGGTTGGGGATAAAAGGTCGCTTTAAACAACCATCTTATGAGCTAGATACTTTTATTATTTTGTAGCAGGGGAAACTGAGGCAGAGGAAAGTTAAATAGCTTGCCCCAAATCACATAATTGGTAATGGCTGACTGGTGATTTGAGCCCAGCCTGGGCCCCTCACGTTATGTTCTTCTAGCCATGATATCACACTGCCTCTTCATGAAATGCTCAACCCCATCATATTTCTAAGTTGCTAACCCTATGAGACTGCCAGAACAACTACCTCAAATTTCTTGGCTTAAAACAATCAAAATCCAGAAGTCCAAAATGAAAGTGCCGGCAGGGCGGGTTCCTCCTGGAGGCTCTGAGGGAGAATTGTCACACGGCCGTCTCCACTTCCCGTGGCTGCTGGCAGTCCTAACTCCAATCTCTGCCTCCGTCTTTACGTTGCCTTATTCTCCCTGTGTGTCTCTGTGTATCCTTTCCTCTACTTATAAGGACATCAGTCATTGGGTTTAGGGCCATCTTAATCCACCATGACTTCATCTGAATGAATTCTATCTGCAAAACCTCTTCCATAAATAAAGTCACATTATGAGGTTCTGGGTGGACATGAATTTTTTGGGGTAAGGGCGCTACTCAGCCCACTTCAAGAACCATTTGCTCTTTACTTTAAAGTGAGAATTGATGAAGGAATGTTTATTTACTGTCTTTTTTTAAAAAATTATGTTTTAAGTTCTGAGATACATGTGCAAAATGTGCAGGTTTGTTACATAGATATACATGTGCCATGGTGATTTGCTGCACCTGTCAACACATCATCTACATTAGGTATTTCTCCTAATGCTATTCCGCCCCTAGCCACCTACCCCCAACAGGCCCCAGTGTGTGTTGTTCCCCTCCCTGTGTTCTCATTGTTCAGCTCCCACTTTTGAGTGAGAACATGCGGTGTTTGGTTTTCTGTTCCTGTGTTAGTTTGCTAAGAATGATGGTTTCCAGCTTCATCCATGTCCCTGAAAGGATATTAACTCATCCTTTTTATGGCTGCATAGTATTCCATGGTGTATATGTGCCACATTTTCTTTATCCAGTCTATCGTTGATGGGCATTTGGGTTGGATCCAAATCTTTGCTATTGTGAACAGTGCTGCAATAAACATAAGTGTACATGTGTCTTTATAGTAGAATGATTTGTAATCCTTCGGGTATATAGCCAGTAATAGGATTGCTGGGTCAAATTGTATTTCTAGTTCTAGATCCTTGAGGAATTGCCACACTGTCTTCCACAATGGTTGAACTAATTTACGCTCCTACTGACAGTGTAAAAGCGTTCCTATTTCTCTAATCCGTTGGAATTATGTCCTAGAATATGATGGGGTTCTAAGAGCATTATTTTAATTACTTCACCTGCCTTTTGAGAATAAGACAGATGCGGAGAAATATTGTCTTATAAGACAGATGTGGATAAATACTGTCTTATTCCAAAGAGGCAGGTGAAGTAATTAAAATAATGCTCTTAGAACCCCATCATATTTTAGGACATAATTCCAATGGGTATTTGGGCCATGGCCAGAATAGAGGACTGAGGGGGTTGCTTCCTTCCTCCTCAGCTGGGCTGGCGCTGCCCCTGGGAACCACACAGACGGAGTCTGCAGAGGCAGTTTGAGGCCACATACCATCCTTCTTCCCCCATGTCTTTGCCCTGGACTTCTCTCTACCCAGTGAAATACCTCAAATTCCTTCATTCATTTTTCACTGGCTATGGGCTTGAGTTATTTAGCTTTCTCATCTCTCTTCTCTGAATGAGCTCTGGTTTTCCTGACCTCTTGAAATGAACCAGTCGTAGAAGGGCTGTTCCTCTCCGTCATTCTAGATGTAGCCTAGGATTTATCATCTTTTTACAGTGGCCACGTTGTGCTGCTGACTGCAGTGATTTTGAGCAATTCACAGCCTCTCTGAGCTCAGTCTGCTCTTGTGTATACTGGAGATCGTTGCCCTTAATCACAAGAATACTGGGAGAGCTAAGCAGCCTGATGTGTTTGATGGTGTCCGTCACCTGTGCAGCATGATGAATGCATTAGTGGTAGTGATTAGGCATCTGCTACAGGTTCAGTTTAAAGAGGCTGGAAGCTCCCACAGATGCTGCCTTCTATGACTGATCCCAGTCCCTGGAGGGTCATCAGTCAGGGATGGTTAGTGTGGGAGGAGACGGAGGAATGGATCCAGGAGCTGGAGTGTCTGGTCCAAACTTTTGATCAGTTGATGTGCCCTTTGATGTAGCAGAAAGGAGTTCCCTTCAAGAGCAGTGCTGAGGCCAGCAGGCCAGCTTGCCTTCCCCTGCAGTCTCTGGCAGGTATGGTCCAAACTTGTGTGGCTGGATCTTCTTGCTGTGCTTCTTAGTATCTCATGGTCTGTCCTAGTGATGATTTCCTTAGGTCGTGAGATGTGAAACAGGTACTATCAGATCAGGGCATTAAGAGGACAAGCATTTATTGGATACCTATTATAGATAAGGTACAGTATCAGACACTGGGGTTCAAGAGGTAAGAGACACAGAGCTGGCCTTCAGCAAGTCCAGTACAGCAGACAGACCTGTAAACAATTTCGGTGATGAGAGAGGGGCCCGGTGCAGATATGTCTATCAGTAAAGCCTGTCCTAGAGCAGGAGTTAGCAAACTGTGGCCTGCAAGCCAAATCCAGCCTACCACCTACTTCTGTAAATAAAATTTTACTAGAATTCAGCTACACTCATTCACTTATGTATTGTTTGTGACTTCTTTTGTGACTCAACATCAGAGTTGAGTAGCTGTGACAGAAACCACGTGACCTGCACTTTACAGAAAAAGTGCTGAGTCCTGTCCTTGACGATGGGTCAGTAGGTAAGAGTTCCAAATAAAAAACGACATGGACTCTAATCCGTGCAGGCTGTCTGGATTTCTGTATGTACAACTAACACAATTCAGAGGAAGATGAGCTGGGGGATCTGACTAGGGGGAACTTTGCAGCCATGTGTGAGCTTTCTGATTGGGAAGCGGATGCCAGCAGGCACGGCAAGTCTTAGGAGGCACGGGGGGCTTGGTGAGAGCTGAGAGCCCAGGGGTGCACGCCCACAGCTGCACAGAAGGGCAGAGAGTGGGGACAGAGTCAAGCACGGGGCAGGAGGCTTTGACAACAGAGAGGCTTGTGTGGATTTGAGGCCCTGTTGAGATGACAAAAGTGATTGAATATGAAGCATCAAAGAAACGTGCAGCTCTGGAGTTGGGAAGGCCCTCAGAGGTCCTCTAATCCAAGCTCTTGCCTGCATCGGGCAAGAGAAAGGAGAGGAAGGGCGGTGACTTCCCTAAGCTCACTCAGCTAGTGAATTGGGCGGATCAGGTCTCAGTCCTGTCCCGACCTAAGCCAGGGAGCTCTTCCCCGGTTGTGAACTGACCTTGTGGCCTAGCTCTTTAGGAGAAAGAGCTGGGAAGCTCAAGCTCCATCCCTCACAGCCCCTCTCTTGTAAATTTTCTGTAGCTGTCAGCCTTCTGGTCTTTTTTCCTAGCCTCTTTTATGATTGCCCAGTCTAAAAGCTGTTCGAGGGCAAAGTCTGTGTCTGGTCCAGCTCTTTGAGTTCCTCCCTGTTCATAATGGGGACTCCACAGATGTGTGTAAACGCACTGAGCATTGAGGCCTGTATCCTGGTCTTCCCAAGCATGCAGATGGGAGGTCTGGGCTTCTCTGGGCCTCTCTTGGTTGGGATGGGGTACATCTGCTCTGGCTGGTGTCCCTAGAGCTGAGAGGCTCCTCTAAAGGACTGCGAGGCTGCCACTAGCCCTGGAGGGGCTTTGCAGCTCCTGCGTGCAGTTGTCGCATACTTTAGTGGCCACCTGCTGAGGCTTTCCTGCGAAACACTTCACCGCCCCTGCACAAAGGGCTTCTTTCAATGCTGAATGTGTCCCAAGCAGCCCCATTAGCTCAGGGAGGATTCAGTCGGGATGCCATGCATCTTCAGTGATTGACAGAAACACCTCATTTGTTCTGACGTGTTGACGGAAAGGCTGCAAGAGCAGCCAGAGAGGACTCTCCAGCTCAGCCCATCCTTAATCGCCAGGACATGCTCCTCCCAGCGTCTTTCAGGTTTTAAGCAGGCTCTCCTTGGCTTCCTCTAGCTTGCTGGATGGGCCCCAGCCCAAATTCCTCCAGCGAGGCAGGGGTGGGTTGGAGACGTGGACGGGTCCTGGAGTGTAGTGGGGCATATGGTGTGAAGTGAATTGGATGCTATTTGCCCACAGAGTCCCAGATTCATTTGTCATCTGCACAGCAACCCATGGGTTGTCCTGAGTCAGTGACTTAGCCGGTTTAGTGACAGAGCCAAAGAGCAACGTGAGGCCAGAGTTCAGGAGCCTGGGGACACCAGGTGCAGATAGAGGGGTGGAGGGGGGAGAGAGAGAGAGAGAGAGAGAGAGAGCGCTGCCTTAGGCACTTTCAGGCAAAAGTAACAAAGTTGTAACTCTGGTAGGGCTTGTAAACTTCTCAGCCCTCACCCCGTCTTTATCTGGTTTTATTTACAGCAAGATGGAAATTAGTGATTGACAGTAGCTTTGCAAATAAGGATGGAGTGCTATCCAGCTCGGGTTACCAAATGTTGAAACAAAGAGAGCCTCCAGTGCAAACGGTTCCCTATTGCTGAAGGAAACTAACATATATGTGCACCTGCCACATACACACCAGGGAGCGGTGTTTCCCACATCTCTGCACACTGGATCTTCACAATGGTCCCGTGAAAGGTGTTATTTTTCCTGCCGGTGGACCAGGGCTCAGCCTGGTTAAATAACTACCTAGGTAACATAGATAGGAACTTGGAGGTCTGACAGGTTCCAGAGCCCATTCCTTTGCATTACACGATGCCTCCTCCCAGAACCATGGGCACATCTTTTCCCTAGAAAAAGGACTATTTAGAAAGATTTTTAGACCCCTAGTAGGACTGGCCCTCTTTGTGGGCTGAAATGGAGGTCCAGGTAGCATATTAAAAAAAATTAAGATGTACTTTTTAATACTGTTAAGTGCACTCTTCTACAATGTAGAATTGAGTGGTTTTTAGTATATTCACAAAGTTGTGCAAACAGCATGTAGGCGGCATGATTTGAGGCACTTCAGAAAGGGCCCTGAACCTCCTAGTGGGCCTGATATCTGCTGTTAGTCACTGGTTTGAGATGAAGCCTTCGAAGCCCCTGTCACAGTAGAGCTGTGTGGGGTCAGATATTCATCAACCTCCAGTACCTTAAAAGGGTTGTTCATCATAGATTGAAAAACAGCCATGTGATAGTCCCCGAGTGAGAGACCCTGGGTTAGACTATGAGCTCCTTGAGGCCACCCCAAGGACCTCTTTTTTTTTTTTTTGAGACGGAGTCTCGCTCTGCCGCCCAGGCTGGAGTGCAGTGGCGCGATCTCGGCTCACTGCAAGCTCCGCCTCCCGGGTTCACGCCATTCTCCTGCCTCAGCCTCCTGAGTAGCTGGGACTACAGGCGCCGCCACCTCGCCCGGCTAGTTTTTTTTATTTTTTTTATTTTTTAGTAGAGACGGGGTTTCACTATGTTAGGCAGGATGGTCTTGATTTCCTGACCTCGTGATCCGCCCGTCTCGGCCTCCAAAAGTGCTGGGATTACAGGCTTGAGCCACCGCGCCCGGCCCCAAGGACTTCTTTACCTGGAAAAGATGTGGGTTGAGTGACAGGTAAGCCAGGATGAGCGTGAGTTTTTGGTACTTGCTCTCTGGACGCCCAGGACATAGACCCATCAGAGTGAGGTCAGAGGCAGGCGGACGCTCCTATGGAGAGTTCTGGGAAAAAGCTGGGGGTCATGAGAGGGAAGAAGGACAATGGAAAACGCATTTTGCTCCTGTCTTGTTTACCTGGCCCCATTAAGAGCTGGCTGACATCCTAGAGCTAGTTTCTGGACTGCTTCTCTGATTCTGTCGGTTGTAGGATAAGTAAAAAGAAGTTAGAAGATTGTGCATTTCCAGTTTTCTCTGGTCTCAGAAACATTCATGCAGCTTTCCTGAGCAGGTCCTGTGGGAAGGCCTGGGAAGGGTTCTGAGTAGGACGAGCTGGACTTTCCAGCGCAACCACAGGGGGTCTCTTTCTGGGCTATGAGTTTAGGAGACGTGGATGGTTGCACTCCCCACCAGTGGGTTTCTGACATAAGCGAAAACAACAGAGATTGTTTCCATTGGTTTTGCTTATTCCATGAAACCGTTTGGAGCAGTGGTCCCCAACCTTTTTGGCACCAGGGACTGGTTTCATGAAAGACAGTTGTTCCACGGACTGGTGGGTGGGGGGATGGTTTCGGGATGAAACTTCTACCTCAGAGCATCAGGCATTACATTCTCATAAGGAGCGTGCAGCCAAGATCCCTCGCATGCACGGTTCACGATAGGGTCAGTGCTCCTGCGAGTCACAATACTGCTGCTGATCCGACAGGAGGTGGCGCTCATGTGGGGATGCTTGCTCCCCTGCCATTCACCTCCTGCTGTGCGGCCCGGCTCCTAACAGGCCTCAGACTGCTACCAGTTTGGGAACCCCTGTACGTTTAGAGTGCATACTCTATTCTAGGTATAGAATGTCCTGTGGACACTTGGACACTGTGTTAGGTTTCCAAGTGCTTGGGACTTAGTGATGAGCAAAATAAGGACCCAGTCTTTAAGAAATTATCCTTTTATTTGACCTTTAAAAAAATATAAATATCCCCAGGAGGGATTCTGCCTGGGCTTATGTGTCATTTACAACCTATGTGGGTGACTTTTGTAGATTCCATTCTTGACTGTAGGTTTTGCTTTGAGGCAGTAGAAAGGCCATTAAGTGCTCGCATCTCTCTCTGGCCATTTTCCTGTGAGTTGGCATCCAGGCTAAAGATTGGGGCCATGGCAAGTCCATGTGGTGACTTTATACCAATTAGAAAAAGGCCTCCCTTCCTCAAGTTGCTTTTTTAATAAAAATTTTTTTGAAATTACTTAATATACTGATTCTGTTAGATCAAAACACTTTGCCATCTTCCAGAAAACGATCATAGTAAATATGCTATTGAATATAAACTATCTTCTCTTTGGTGGTGCGCCCTTAAAATAGCACCTTTGTGCAGTGCATCATGCGCACCACTGCCTGTGGCCACCGTGGTTAGGATAGCAAGTGCCAAACTTCAATAAATACTGGCATTCAGCAGCTGGGATGTGCTGCATTTCTCTTTCAGCAGGGAGGTACCTCACCCTGAGTAGGCCCTTTGATCTCTTCGAGTTTTAGAATACGAGAAGAGTGGGGGAAAGAAGACAAGAAGAGATGCAGTTCTATTTAGATGGTGGAAATCTCGGTGACTCTGTGCTCTAGCTCACATCTGGGTTCTCCCAGGAGGCTGGAGCTTTGCAGCCCATCAAAGTACATTTGCAGTAGAATGATTAAGGCTAGTTCTTCATGCTAAGGTGCTGAGAGAATTCCTGCCCTTCTTGAAGTCACAGGATCTTCAGTAGGAGGGGACCTTCACAGTTCAATGCTGTCATTGTATAAGGAAGGAGAAGGCAGAGCCCTGGGGTGGCTCAGGTGTGACATTGCTAAGGTGCCAAAGATGAGAAGTGGCAGAGCTGGCACCAGGACCTGGTCTCTGTGTCTCCCCTACTGCCCTGGACTGGGGGAAAGCACCTCTGGAAGGGCGTGGGTCCGGATGAGCAGGAAACACTGTGGGCTTCCTTTCTCCAGACGCCTCTCAGAAAGGTCAGAATCCTGTCGGCCTGGGATGTAATAAACCTGCCCTGCACAGCAGGTACCCTAAAGACACCTTCCCCCCCAGGCTTCTCTGCAGATGGATTGCTCTGCACATTTGGCTTTTTACTTTCCCCTCTGTTGTCCCTGGTGCCATGATGGGCTGAGTGTCAAAACAAGTTTTTGGTACTTGCTCTCTTCATCTCCTAAGACACACGTGTTTAGTGAGAGTGACAGTATTCTTGGGCTGATGGCATGGGGGAGGGCTCTTGCCTTTCTTCAGAGGAGCTGGATTTCACCGTGGCTCGAGGCAGCAGTTATGTTTCTTCCTAGGGCCAGGTAAGCCTTACTCAAGTTTCCTGAGAAGGAGTTATACCTTATTCTCCTGATTATTTTTATCGTGATTATTGATTATGAAGTTGTCAGCTGAAAGGGGGCAGGTGCCTCAGGGAAACCACTGTCGTCTTGCAGAAAACACTGTCAGCACCATGGCTATGTGAGGACAGTCCCCGTCACATGGGGGACACATCCACCTCATCGTTTCCCAGCACCATGGCTATGTGAGGACAGTCCCCGTCACATGGGGGACACATCCACCTCATCGTTTCCCCTCTACTTGTGATTTGTCTTCTTTCCCCCTGGCCCCTGAGCGATCTCTGGTTTGTGTTCTGGCCTGAGCAAGGGTTAAACAAGCAATTGACTCAGGGGTGCCACACAGGAGGCATTGGGATAGGGCTGAGGGCCTAGAGAGAAGGACAGAGAGACCTCAGACAGAATTTTGACCCAGCAGGGGTTGGAGTGGGAAATTCTTCTCTTTGTCATGCTATTGGAGATGATGCCACCCTCATTTTTATTGAAGATTTACCGCCGGCTTTGCTCTGAGTTGGATGTGGGAAGGAGCACAGTGAGCCACAGGGCTGGATCCTTGTCCCCCTGGAGCTGAGAGTTTGGTTGGAGATAAAAGAGTGAGACGTGGAGTGATGCCTATGGTCAAATGCGGCCCTGCCGAGCACAGAAGAGTAATGAGTGGGGAGACTGGTAGGGCTCACTGTGGGAGTCCAGAAAGACTTCTCGGAGGAGGTGTGACTTGGGCTGGTGCTGGAGCGGAGGATGGCCTTTGGAAGTGAGCCTTGGAGAGTGCGAACGGCCCCACTGGATGGGACCCATGGTTTCCATTTGGACTTCCCTCCAGGCTTCTCGACCCCTACTTGCTGCTCGCCTCTTGCGCCCATTCTCTCATTTGCCACCTGTCTTCCATCCGCTCCAAGCCCTCATCACCTCTGCCTTTTTCCAGCTTTCCCTTCCCCTCCAGGGTCTGTGTTTCTGATTATTCCCCCCAGTTGGAGATCCTTGCATTCTTCTGCATTGAATCTCATTTTGTGATTTCCTGTCCCATATTTTGTAAACTCCCCAGGTCCCTTCTCATTTATATCCCCGTCCTCTCTGGTGCTGTTTGCAGAGCCGCCCAGTTTGTTATCATCTGCAGATTTAATTAGCAGGGCTGATGACCCCTTTTCTTCCAGACCTGCGGTCTCAGGCAGGACTGGTTCCATGTGGTGTGCACGCCGGGTCATGGATGTGGAAAAGCATGTTTGGGCTGCGTAGAGAGGACACGATCCAGACTGGGCTTTTGCCTCATAGAGGGGGAGAAAATGCCCCAGGAGCCAGCTTTTTCTAGGAAAAAAGGGAGGAGGCTGGAAACTCAATTGCACAAACACCCTTAATTCAAATTCTTCTGGCCAGCAGACACCATCTGCAGAATCTAATTATTATTAGCATTGAGCACCTACTATGTGCCAGACATTGTGCTAGGTGTCTTTCTTACATGATTGCTGATATTCACAAGCACTCTATGAGGTCACTATTGCTTCCAGATTCTTCTTTTTCTGCCTGATCAGAAAGGAGACTGAGACTCAGAGAGATCATGTTACGTATCAGTGTCACACAGGGAGTAAGTGGCAGAGCTGGGATTTTCAGTGGGGTCTCTCTGAGCTCTTCCTTTAGTGCACCCATATGACCTTCATCCTCTGGCCTCCAGAACACTCTAAGCTAATGGGTTATTATTTTTCTTTATTTTAAAACTGATTTTGATTTTTGTGGGTACGTAGTATGTGTATATATTAATGGTGTACATTAGGTACCCTGATACAGGCATGTACTTCCTAATAATCACATTGTGGACAATGGGGTGTCTGTCCCTTCAAACATTTATCCTTTGTGTAACAAACAATCCAATCTGACTCTACTCTTTTAGTTATTTTAAAATATACAATTAAATTATTATTGACTATAGTTACCCATGGTGCTATTGAATACTACGTCTTATTTTATCTATTTTGATTTTGTACTCATTAACCATTCCCACTTCCCGCCCACTCCCCTACTATCCTTCCCAGCCTCTGGTAACCATCCTTTTACTCTTAATGGATTATTTTCATAGTGCTCTTGGCAGCTGGGCTGATCTGGATATTTTTGGAAGCCCACAAAGTAATCAAATCCACTGGGGTTTTTTTTTTTTTTCATTATAGTGATAGGTCTTTTTCTGTGTCCCTGATTAGTTCATCAGTATCAGATCCAAGATCTAGATTTTAGCTAATTCAAGAGCCTTTATTCATAATTCAAGTTCTTTAAGCTCTACTTTAATATCTCTCAAGGCTGAGTCTGGTGGAGTCAGGGCCATGGGACTTGTGTGATAATTGCTAATCCTGCCTTCTGTGTCAGGTCGGACAGATGTGCAGGGCAGCACAGTAATTTTCAACTTCACTTCCCTGAGCCCTAGGGAAGTCTCAGTGGAGCACTGTATATTCCAGGAAGGTTATTTTTTCCTAGGACTTTCTAGTACATCGAAGCGTGTTTGGTGTCTCTCACTTCGTCCATTAAATATGAGTGGTGTTTCCCTGTCATTGTGACAGTCAAAAACCTCATCCATTTCTAAGGACTATAGTTCTTGGGGTTTGCATGCAAGTGCCACAGAAACCACTCAGAGCCCAAGTTGGGGTTGAGCAAGTGGGACTGTAGTTCTCTGGAACACAACCAGGTAGCTCCTTGAAATATTTGAAGAAAGAGTTCTTTAGCTGAAGAAAGCTTGTGAACAATGTTGTAGAAGATTTTATAGCTTCCTTGTACATGTTCAAAGTCTACACTGCTTCTTTATGTAAGATCTCTGTTATGAAGGATTAATGGCCGCTAGAAAGAAGGCCAGAGCTTGTCTTTAGAAAATTGCCCCTTCTGAAGGTCACAGCCTGGGTCTGTGCCACATGGGAGACTTGTTCCTTCATTCTATTAGATCACAGCCTAGACCAACCCCAGAGCAGATGGACACTCGCTGCTATCACTTGTATTTGTTGGTCTCACTGCAGAATGGGAAGAAGTTTCTAATTTGAGCTCCACTGGGAAGGGAGGAAGGCATTTTCTTAAGGGTTCCTTTTCCTTGACTAGGCGGACTCTCTCATCATTTTTCATCTTGTTGAAAATGTAATAAACCTGGGTGAAAGTATGGGGTTGATTTGTGAAGGTCACTGTTGCGAGGTGCATCGGCAGCAGCAGCATAGTGGGCAGTACAGCCAGCACAGGCCAGTCTGGTCTCAGCCCTCTGGATCCCCAGGCTCCACTCGATTTCAGGCCGGCTGGTCTCCACATGCTGCACATTCCTCTCTGCACCTATGTTCATCCATTTCTTCTCTTCCACACTGCTCACAACGGCACGTGCACTTCTCATCATGCAGTGGTCAAAGTACAGCTCAAGCTCCCTCTCCTCCACAACACGCCCTCTGGCTCCTCTAGCCCAGAGTCAGCTCTTTCCAGTGGTTTCTTATGTCAGTGAGAATGCTTGGCCACATTGGCAGAACATCCAACTCAGACCAGCTTCAACAACAAAGGGAATTTGTAATCTCAGGTGATCAGGAAGCCCATAAGCAGATCTGGTGAGGCGTGATCCCTCAGCTCCCATGATGTCCCTAAAGACAACCACTTTCTCTATCTTTCTGCTCAGCTGTCTGCAGGGTCCACTTCATCTTTTATTTTTTCACTGATCCCCCTCATTAACCCAGGACTTCCCTTTATGGAGTGAATTGATGGCCGCTGTTATCCCCCAGAGTCTGACAGAAGGAGAAAACTGCTTTCCCTAGAAACCCTGGCCATCATTTCCTCACATCTTATTGGTTTTGACCACATTACAAGCATATTCCAGAAGGAGTCATTGTAGCAGAGGGTTGGATATGCTGATTGACTCAAACTAATTGGGCATACCCTGGATTTGGGGTGGGATCAATTCTGCTAAAAACATATGACTGAGCTCTAGTAGGGGTATTTCTGTCAGAGCAAAACTTGGCAACTATTGATGAGTGAAAGGGAAGATGACAAACAAATGGTCATTCATAGTCATCCTGTCCCTTTGGACGTTAATTGCCCCGTTGTTATCTGTCTCAGATATTATATATCATTTATCCGGTTTCCAAAGAGAATGAAAATGTTGTGATGGCCTGATGCTGTGGTGGCATGATAGTGTGAATGCATAATGGTGTGATGGCATGAATGTGTGAATGCATGATGGTGTGAATGGATGATGGTGTGATGGCATCATGGTGTGAATGCGTGATGGTGTGATGGCATGTTGTGGTGGCATGATGGTGTGGTGGCATTATGGCGTGGTGGCATGATGGTGTGAATGCATGATGGTGTGAATGCTTAACGGTGTGATGACATGATGGTGTGGTGGCATAATGGTGTGATGACATGATGGTGTGGTGGCATGATGTGAATTCATGATGGTGTGAATGCGTGATGGTGTAATGGTGTGATGGCATGATGGTGTGAATGTATGATGATGTGATGGCATGATGGTTTGAATGCATGATGGTGTGAATGCATGATGGTGTGATGGCATGATGGTGTGGTGACATGCTGGTGTGATGGAATGATGGTGTGAATGCATGTGGTTGTGATAGCATCATGGTGTGATGGCATGATGGTTTATATTTCTTTTATATGCCGTAACTCTTAGCATGTAACTCTTAGCACATTGGTAAGCACACAGTCGCTGCCCAATAAATACTTGTTGAATTGAACTTTGTTGGCATGATTGAATCATAGGAAAATAGCGTAGAGATTCTTTAAGGGAGAGATGAGTGACTGCTAAGAGAAGGCAGGGGTGCATCCTTGTGGAGGAGGGGAGTTAATTACTGATAACATAAAGGATTTAGAGAGGTGTCTTGAGGTTGAAAGAAAAGTAGCAAAATCAAGGAATCATGCAATTTTTAAGTCAGGAGAGACATTAGAGATAGGGAAGAGATAGGGATACTCTGAGAGGTAAAATGACCAGTTTTTAAATGCCTGGGAATGCTTCTCTCTGAGTGGGGTATTTTTCACATGGGCCAAATAAATGAAAGACAGGAAGGGGATACTGGGCATTCTTGCTCAAAGGTTTGATGGCTATTAAATGTAGTGGTGCTCACAGGGTGACCCTGTTATTTACTTGTCTAGGCTGGGACATTTTTGAGAATGCTAAAATCTCAACTTGATAGGATGATGAGGCAGGAGGAATAAACAGGGACTGTTCCAGGCCAGCCAGGACCTACTGATCATCTGTGGTCTGAGTATCTACTAATGACCAGTTAGGGCACCCCTTTGCCCATTGCTCTCTTGCCTTCCATTCCTCAGTGCTCTCCGTGTCCTGGTGGGGGCGAGGGAGAGGCACACCCGTTGCTGAGAGTTAGGATCCACAGCATCTGATTCCACTTGCAGGATGGCAACTGTCCAGAACAATTTCACTGTGATGAACAGGAAAGAGCAGCGTTTTCCTTGGATCTTTCCTCACAGTTCATCCAGGATCCCCTGTTTGGGCTGGTTCTGTGTGCTGGAAGCCTAGACACCAGCCTACTGGCCTCCCTGAGTTTTGGGAGAGGCCCTGTTCTTTCTACCAACATCTTCGGGACTTACGGATTGTCATTCTCTCATTTTTGGTAGAAATGTTGCATCTGGCTACTTTCAGCCTGTTATCTTTGAGCATCACAAACTCCCAAGAGAAATGTTCACTTTTATCTTCAACCTCACTTGGTGTTGTTCAGTTACATGCCAGGCGCTCTTGCCTCGGTGGGCTCAGCTGTGATTTTTCTTATGTGGGATCCATGAAGCACGGTGGGATTCCCATAGGGGTCAAGGACACGTGTTTTTTGGCCCGAGGGGCATGGGTATGCCCTGTGCTTTGAGTACTAAGGCAGAGATTTCACAGTGCCTATCCCTGCACTTGCTCTTTAAAAAATCCTTTTGTAGACACTTCATAGTTTACAAAATACCTTCATATGTACAACCTCATTTGATTCTGAAATACCATGAAATCATTATTCACTTTTGAATACTTACTATTAATTAAAAGCTAACAAATATATAACATATTGTTAAGTAAATTTTATTTAACATAAAACATTATAATAAAAATAATGATTTTTTAAAACAAAGGGTACAAGAAGTGTTGCATTGTTTTACATTTTTGCGTATCTTTTCCCTCTAACCTTTTTGAGGTATAACTGATGTACAATAAACTGCACGTATTTAAAGTATCCAATCTGTTGAGTTTTGACATATGTACAAAACCATCACTGTGAAACCATCACTGTCTGTAATCAAGATAAGGAACAGAACGACCACTCCCAAACATTTCCACGGGTCCTTTTGTCAAGTCTATCCTTCTGTCCTCCAAGTGGTATTATTAATTATTACAATTATTTTAACATTGCCTGTCAATCTCAGAGAGCTTTGGTGGCTTGTTGGAAATGGTGCAGCCGGTAAGTGACAGAGCTGGGGTCCAAGCCCTGGTCCTCAGACTCCAGAACCCATGGCCTTCCCAGGGCCTATCTTACATAGTGAGGATTGTTCCACAATTCTTCCACCTGTAGGATTTCTGAAGTAGAATCACGCCCAGAGAAGCCTTAGTCACACTCTGTTGCTGACTCCCCATAGGTTGGGTCTTTCAAGGTGCCATGCTGCCTTTGGGGGCCTCTGCAGCCAGGGGTTGAGTGGAGAAGAGGTTCTTTCACCCTTCATATGTTGGAGGGTGTATTAGTCTGTTCTCATGCTGCTAAAAAAAAGACATTATCAGATACTGGGTAGTTTATAAAGAAAAAGAAGTTTAATGGACTCTCAGTTCCACGTGGCTGGGAAGGCCTCACAATCATGGTGGAAGGTGAAAGGCATGTGTTTACATGGCAGCGGACAAGAGAGAATTGAGAACCGAACGAAAGGGGTTTCCCCTCACTGTCTCTACTAAAAAACAAAAATACAAAAAATTAGCTGGGTGTGATGCTGGGTGCTTGTAATCCCAGCTACTCAGGAGGCTGAGGCAGGAGGATTGCTTGAACCTGGGAGGTGGAGGTTGCAGTGAGCCAAGATTGCACCATTGCACTCCAGCCTGGGCAACAAGAGTGCAATTTTGTCTCAAAAAAAAAAAAAAAAAAAAAGAAAGGGGTTTTCCCTTATAAAACCATCAGATCTGTGAGCTTATTCACTACCATGAGAACAGTATGGGGGAACCACTCCCATGATTCAGTTACCTCCCACCAGGTCCCTCCCGCAGCATGTGGGAATTATGGGAGCTACGATTCAAGATGAGATTTGGGCGGGGACAGAGTCAGACCCTATCAGAGGGTTTGACTCCTCAGTCTCCTTGGGCTCCCCTCACTGCTTCCTCTTCACCTGGGCTCTGAGGAGTTGTTCCTGGGCTGCCTCTGGCTGGAGTGCAATGATGTGTGATACACAGAGTGGAGACTGTGGTGATAGGTCTAGAGATCACCCCTTCTGGGTGTCTGTCCTGGTTGGCACCCAGAAATACGACAAAAGTGGCTGAGTTTGCATGTCCATAGGACCCTGGGTTGTCCCCGGTCGTTGGTTGGGAACCAGGTGAAGTCTTTTCCGTAAGAAGGAAGGGTCCTGCTGCTGGTCTTGGTCGGTCTCTGTGATGGGGCTTGGTGGGCATTTGGCTCTGTCTTCTGCCTCTGCTGATTATTGGCCACCTTCACCTTGGCCTATGCAGGACAGGGTTGGAGAGGAGATTCCAGTGCTCTCATCCAGGAGCTCCCAGGAGAGCAAATTTCCATCTTTCCTTCCCTAGGCAGGAAGTTCTTCCCTGTGCTTAATCCCAAATCACTGTGTCTCAGGAGGACCAGGCAGAGCCTGCCTCCCATCAGAGGTTGGACGTTCTTGAGAGCCAAAGGGCAGTTAAGGCTTTGGTCTTCACGACGACACAGGTAGACTATGGTGTTCCTCAAATGGAACAGATGGGAGGCCTGTCTCAGACGAATTCCTGCTCTTATTTCAAAAGCCCTCTGTCTCAAGGCTACACCTCCCCCTCCTCCTTTGCCGGTGGCGGTAGCTGCCCTGGCCACCGTCTCAGCACTGCTGTCCTCCAGCTGCGTGAGCTTCAATCGTGATGATCTGAGAGTAGGGGGCTCCCAGCAGGCGGGATTGGGGCACTGGTGATGCCTTAGGGGAGTCCAAAGGAATCTGTCTCCTCTCTGCCCCTCCATCACCTACAGGCTCATCCCCCCACCCTTCCTCACAGCGCCATTCCCAGGCCTCCATGTGCTGCAGCTGATGTTCTCGCCTCACAGCAGGGCCCGGGACCAGAGTACACTCAGGCCCCTTGGGTCAGCATGGAGGTGGCTTGGCAGGGCTGTGGGAAGGAGGCCTGAGGAGTATCAGTTTCCAGTGTTTGGCTGGGGCTGCCTCCCGCTCACTCTTGTCTCTCTAGAGAGAGGACGTGGTCTTGTTTATCCACATGCAAGCTCTGGATAACAACAAGACATAAACAATGAGGATAACTTCACCGGGGGTGCGGCCTGCAGTCCCTGCTAGGGGCCTGGAGTGCTGGAGAGAGGTGGCTGGGGGTGACAGCCCCTTCTTTCCCTCACTCCCTAGCCGATTCCTTCTTCTCCTGCCTCCCTAATTTCTTGTGAAGGGAGGGGCTGCAGGACTGCCGTGGATGGTTGGCAGCCCTGAGGGATGGCAGGGTGGGATGAATGCTGGTGCCAGGAGACCTGGGTCTGCTGGTAATTAGCTGTGTGTCTATGCTCATGAAGCGCGGCCTCTTGGGCTGCTAGGCCTTCCTCTGTTACTGGAGAAAGATATGTTTGGTGCGCTTGGAGGTGTTTCCATCTCTAGAGTCCTGTGGCCAAATCAGTTCACCATTCTCAAATTCCTCTGTGTCCTTAAGCTGGCCCTGCCTTGAACTGTAAGCATGGGGTGGTGACTGGCACCATGGCAGTCAAATGCTTGCTGAGTGAAGACATCAAAGACTGACATTTGAAGCCTTGTCTATTTTCCAGAGTATTCCTGATTCTTCTCCTTAATGCTACAACACCCCCAGAAGCCTATGAGACAGAAAAGTTTCAGATATATCCAGTTCAGGTTGTGTTTTGTGAGCATGAGTGAGGCTGTGTCAATTCCTTTGGCCTCTAGGAAAGGGAACAGCGGTCTGCAAATGCAGGGAGCACCTGGGGCTACCAAGAGGATGGAGAGGCCCTCCACAATCTTTAGATAGTTCCTGGTCAGGTGGAAACTTGAGTAACTTTAGCTGTCAATATGAGAGAAACATTCAAAATTGATACTTAAGGGTAATTGAATTATTTTCTCAAAACTGAATTAGATTTAAATTCTGTTGGCCAAAGGTCACCAATTACTCTTTGGGTCGTGGTAGCCAATTTTTAGAAATCGGTCACAGGATCCAAATGGAATCCACTAGGAAAACAGTATATGTGTACTGAAGTTGCCAGAAATATTTACTGAGCACTTACTATATGTCAGGTACTGTGGTGGCTGCTGAGGACAAAGCAAACAACAAGACAGACTCATTCTTTGTCCTCATGGAGCTACAGGTCTAGCAGAGAAGAAGGGTATGAGATGCCTAACGACACAATGACTGTGATAGTGGGTCCATGCTATGAGGGAGAAAGACAAGGAATTGTACAAGCAAGAGGAAGGGACCGACTGTAATCCACGGCTCAGGAAGAGCCTCCCTGAGGAAGGAATTTTTAAGCTGAGACCCGAACAGGAGTTGGGTGGGATGGGGGATGATAAGAGCTTTGCAGTGGAGGGATATAGTGTGAGGAGGCTCCAGGGTGGCAAGCTGGTGGAACAGTCAGATGACAGTGAGAAGGGCTGGGTGCTGGAGCCTGGGGAGGAGGGTGAGAGGGGCTGGTACCTTAGACCATGTGCAAATCATCAGGCTTGCTGTCGAGTTAACTTTAGAGAGGAAGGGGGGATAGGGAGGGAGCGAGACGTCAGCAGACTGGGTGAGGCACAGGTTCAAGCTGGGACATGACTTAGCCTCTTTGTGAGCTCAGTTCTCTACCAGTTTACTTAGTGGAGGACAAGTCTGGGAAACCAGTGGACATCATGAGTTAAAAGAAATGGACAGGTCAGATGTGGTGACTTGTGCCTGTAATTCTGGCACTTTGGGAGGCCAAGGGAGGTGGATCACTTGAGTCCAAGAATTTGAGACCAGCCTGGGGAAAAATGGCAAAACCCCATCTCTAAAAAAATTTTTAAAAATTAGCTGGGTATGGTGGCGCACACCTGTAGTCTGAGCTTCTCGGGAGGCTGAAGTGGGAGGATTGTTTGAGCCCGGGAGGCAGTTGCAGTGAGCCAAGGTTGTGCCATTGCACTCCAGCCTGGGAGACAAAGCAAGACCCTGTGTTGGGGGGGGGGGGGAAAGAGAGAGAGAGAGACCAGTAAACTCAGAAGTCAGGCTCTGACTGAGGAGTATTCGTTTCCTTTGGCCACAGTACTCACACCGTCTTCGGGTAACTCTCCCTGATACCAAGAACTAGAGAAGCAGGGTTCGTAGGGCTTTGTGAAAATGGAGTCACAGTGAAAGGATTGCATAGGTTTTTGAGACATTTCAACTGAGTTAGAGACATTTCCTGCTCTGTTATATATTTCACATTTCTTGCCCCTGGAAAAATTACCTGCCTTAGACTGACAGGCCTGGGCCTTCCTACAGAAATATCTGTGCCCTGGTTCTCCCTTCTCTGATGACAAGGACCAAATTATGTGTTACAGCTCATTTTACATGAACTGAAGTTTTAGTTGCCTGTTGGGATTTGGGAGCCCCTCCAGTCATACTGATTACTTATTTATAACATCTTCTTTAGGGATGGGTTATATCCTCTGATGGCTGATCTCTTAATGTTGTGTTAAATTTCCTGTCGATTTCAGCAAGTTATATTTTCTGACCTTGTCCCCAAATTCTGGAGGTGCACTGTATTTTGAACCTGTGATTTCCTTTAGGACATGTGGGATATTTTGAAAATCTTGTAGATAATTTTAAAAGTGCAAGGCAATAAAGGAACCAGGATTACTCATTCACAATTTTAATCTAATGGGAACTGGTTTTCCCCAGTGAGGACCTGCTGTGTGTGCAGCCTCGTGGTAGGTGCTTGAAGAATACAAAAGAAGTTTCAGTTACTGTCCTGCAGTCAAGAAGCAGTCATTTTACTGGGGTAGAGCTAATTGCTATAGTAACGCCTGACGTTTCTCCACATTTCAGGAACACTAGCACGGCTTCACCTACTTCATCTGCAATTCTCACAACAGCCATGCAACATTTTTCATGCTCCTTATTCGGATAAAGAAAGTGAGGCTCATTTGGTTAAGTGACTTGCCTAAGCTCCCACAGCTGCGAAATTCTGGAGGCAAATCATTTTTTTTCTTAATAATTGAGACATAGGTCTCCCTTTATTTTCAGGTGGTGAAGATTCTAGAATTAGTAGGAAATACTGATTCTATCTGAATCTCTAAACTATGAGGGAAGCTATACACCTCGATAGTTTTTGTTCCCTTTCTGATCTTGTTCCATAATTTATTTTGGTTGTTTTCAGTATTCTGCTATTAGGAATAATGCTGTCACAAATATAATTTCTCCTTTTATTTTTAGTTGATAGAACTGTACATATTTATGGGATACAGAGTGATATTTTGATACATGTATGCAATGTGTAATGATTAAATCAGAGTAGTTAGCATATCTGTCACCCCTAACATAGAATTTCTTTGTGTTGTAAACATTCACAATCCTCTCTTCTTTTTGGAAACATACAATAATATTAATCCTATTCACCCTGCAGTTCTGCAGAACACTAGAAGGTATTCCTCCCATCTAGCTTAACTTTGGATCCATTAACCAACCTCTCCCCATCCTCCCCTCCCCACATTTTCCCCAGCCCCTAATAATCACAATTCTATGCTTTACTTCCATAAGCTCAAATATTCTTTAGTTTCCACATACGAGTGAGAACATTGGTGTTTGTCTTTCTGTGTCTGGCCGATTTCACATAACATGATGTCCTCCAGGCTCATCCATGTTGCTATGAATAATAGGATATCATTCCTTTTATGGCTGAATATGATTCCAGTGCATATATATAACATCCATTCCTCTCTTGATGGACATTTAGGTTGATTCAACAAATAATCTAATTAAAAACTGGGCAAAGCATCTAAATAGACACTTCACAAAAGAAGACATAGAAATGGACAATAGGTGTATGAAAATTAACATCACTAATCGTCGAGGAATGCAAGTCAGAATCACAATGAGATATCATCTCACCCCAGTTAGAATGGCTATTATAAAAAAGACAAAAAAATAAAGGCTGGAAAGAATGCAGTGAAAGGGAACTCTCAGGTATTGCTGGTGGGAATGTAAATTGATATAGCGACTATGCAAAGCAGAATGGAGGTCCCTCAAAAACGAAAAATGGAACTGGCACATGACCTAGCAATCCCATTCCTGGGTATGCATCCAAAGGAAAAGAAATCAGTATATCAAGGGAATACCTGCACCCTCCTGTTTATTGCAGGACTATTCACAATAACTAAGGATTCAGATCTTATTCTGTCCGACTTGGAAGCTCCAAGCTCTTCTACTCCCCTACTATGCCTACAAGAACCTCCACCCACAAGCAGGGCTGAATGGATGTCAGAGTGGCCTAGGGGACAAGGGAAATTTTTTTTTAAGTCAATACATGTTAACCTTCAGGTTTAGATTCCTGGGCGATGCATTCGGTGATGGTTGTGCTCCCTAGCTTTCAAGGACTTATTTTTTTCTTTGGAGACACGGCCAGTCACACCAGCTAATATTTCACATTGGTGGGTATCTTTTCCTTTTTATGAGAAGGTAACAATATTGCATAGCATGAAAGGAGCATGACTAGATCCACAAAACTGCATTCCTGCTTTTGTTTTCATTTAAAACGAGTTCCTGTTGAGGATAGTGGAGATGCGTGCTTTGCTGGAGGAAGTTAACAACCCCATCCTGGGAAACGATTTTGCATTGCTTAGTGTAAGATTAGGCTGCAATTGATAGAGCCTCTAAAATCACCGTGGATAAACAAGGTAAAATTCTATCTTTCACATAAAAATCTACAGGCAGCCCAGGGCTGCTATGATACTCCCTAGAGCCAGACTCAGTTTCTTTCTTGACACTTCGCTGTTTCTGGCCCGGACTTTAACCTTAAGGTCTAAAATGTCTGTGTCCATCTTCCAGGCAGCAGGTTAAGGGATGGAAGAAAACGAAGGGGCAAAAAGCACCTGCTTGCTGTTTTTGAAGAAGGTTACCAGATACTTCCACCGCATGACATTGGCCAGAAGTATTGTTTATGGAAACACCTAATCGCGAGGGAGATGTGGTCTTAATGCTGGACGGCCATGTGCTTTGTTAAAAATGAAGAACATGAGAACGGCTGTCAGGGGACAGCTAGCAGTCTGCCACCAAGGTCTTGGAATTTGACCCTTGCCCTCCCAACCCTACCTCAAACTTTGAACATCTGCACCCACTTAATGGATATTTGTTACATACTTGAGCAACCAACCCTAAAGAAAGTTAAAACTGCATTCATCACAATTTGAAAATAAAGACAAAGGGTAATACGTTAACATTCATAATAGTCATGATCTCTTAGCGAGAGGGATGATGCCGTTTGCCATCTTTCACCAGAAACATAATTTCTGGGGCCATGACGGAGAGCTGGGCTTGCAGGTCAGCTTCACAGATGGTTTCTTTTCTTTCCCCTTATTTTCACTTAATTGGAAAAGCTTAAATTACAGTTAGAAGTAGCAGCAAGTGATTGATGATTCTGTCCAGTAGTCCTGCATAACCAAAGATAAAACTGGGGAGATTGCTCACCGAAGGCCACTTTTGGTATTTTGTCAGAACAATGTCACACTTGGGATTGGGAAGGTTTCATCTTAGGGCTGCCACATAGGTTCCTTATCGACCCTTGGATTTGATTTTAGCCTAAACGCATGACTTTGTGTTGTGTTACAGTCCTTGGGTGTGTTTCTTAATTATCCCGAGTGACTGTGTCATGTCTGAAAACTATTTTTATTGCACTATCTGTGTAACTTTGGGCAAATCATTTACATTTTCCCTGCCTTGGTTTCCTCAACTGTAGGATAGAGATAGTGGTGGTAGTACTGGCCTTACAGCATAGTTGTGAATATTGTGTGAGCTAATGCACGTGATCACCTAACTCAGTTCTGGCATATAATACACACTCAATAAATATGCATTGTGGTGATTGTTATTTTCAGTATTTTCAAACTCTAGACTATCCAAGCCTTTTGTACCATAGTCTAATCTCCTTGTGAAATCTTGGTTTATTCTTCATTTTTCTGCCTTGTAAGTAATGAGCTTTCTTTCTCAAAGTGAGGTTTGGTTCTGGACGTTTGAATTACTGAACATGTTTTGGAGCTGCCATTGAAAAATAATAGAGATAGTTTCACTTGCATTAATGAGTGCCATAAAATATCTTTTTATTTTGTTCATCATTTGAAAAACACATGTGAGCACCTCCATAGACAGTGTTCTTCAGTGGGGGAAGTGGTCTTCTATTTGCCATCTATCTCTCTGCCAGGCAAACTGAAAACGCAGACAGTCAGAGCCTGTGAGTTGAAGATTTTCTATATAGTCTTCAACACTAAACCAATATCAGAGGGCGTACTTAATGAAGGATTGTGCTATCAGCTTGTTCTTTCTCTCTGAACACAGTGAAGGAGTTTAAACACAACACTTGTGCTTAATTTTGCAGGTAGTTTTAGAAACTTCTCACCAATAATGAGACTTTTGCCAGTTTTTCCTACTTGGTTTTGGTCCTCTTTAGTTTTTTAGTGACAAAATTAATTAAATTCATGTCAGAAAGTAAAGAGTTTTTCCCCTGTGTGTGCTTGTTCTGAAAAAAAAAGTGAGTGTTTATTTGAAGATGAGGTGCCTTCCTCTCACAATCTGACACCTATTTGTAACAGACATGGTGACAAGGCCAGATGAATTGCTGGGTCAATAAAACCTGACTTTCAAATACTCATCACTGCATTTTCTGTCCTTATTTTTCGTTTTTTGAGAGAAATCAGCACACAACACAATCACTTATTCTGAGACATAGATTCATGTTCTGTATTCATGTAGGAGCCCTGTTTATGATATTATTTTGCATCGTACCATTGTCATTATGATTTACAGTGTTACTTCTAGGCTCTAGTAGATCACTTTTGTGGTTTGGGGCTATAACAGCATGATAGTAGAACAAAAATACAAACTTGAACAATAAACACTAAAAATGTGTGAATGGAGTCAAGTTGCAGGCTATTCAATGAATGTGAGCAGAGGAAAACCAACCACGTGTTATTAAGAGTGTAACGAGATTTCCGTGAAAATCATGATTGCTTATATTTCAAATCTGTTTCAAAATTGTTTTAACTTGTTCTTTTTTTTTCCTCTGAAGCTACCAAACTTCCAGGGGCCACACTTTGGGAACACTATCCTACTGTTTTCGACGAGAGCGTTTTTGGAATAGACTGATGAACGGGGTACAGGTGGGAAGGGACTGGTCCCCGGTGAATTTTAAAGAGAACGAAAATGAGACACTGAAGAACAACGGGTTGGGCTTCTTGTGTGGAACAGTTGGAGAACCAGGAATTTAAGCTATGTACTTACAAGTGTTTCCATTTGTTCTTCCTTTGTACCTTGCAGAGTAAAAGCCAGGGATCCGTCTTTGTCCGGATACACGCCCCGTGGCAGGTGCTGGCCAGAGAGGCAGAATTCTTGAAGATCAAAGTTCCTACCAAGAAAGTATGAGCATGTTTCTCCTGGGTTGTGGGCCTCCTGAGGGCCGGATGGATGCAGATAGTTTGGGAATAGGGCCAGGTGGGATGTGGGTTTTGTGGAATTGAAATCACACTTGCCTCCCCAGCGACCCATGATGTGGGGGGCACGGGGAAGAGTTGGGGTGGGGAGAGAGATTCTCCCACCTCAGAGCACTGGCCGGGTTTGCTCCACGAGAAGCAACACATTGTCCCTGTCCGTGTTCTTCATTTTTCTGTTTCACCTCCTTTCTCTCTTTTCTCAGGGTCCTAGTACAGTCAGATACTTCTTTAGTGAACAGAGTAATGAGAGAAGGCCGCAAGCCATGCTGACTGCAGCAGCAGCGTGCAGGGGAAACAGCACCAAATTTGCTGTGGAGATTCTGGTTATGATTCCGCCACTAAATATTGTGTGGTGGTGGGTTTCACTTATCTCTTCTGTAAATCAGAAGGTTCTTAATCAGGTGAATTGATTAACATCACCTGGTAAGTGTTTTCACAATGTTCATGCCAGCGTCCCATCTCTGGGAATTTGACCTACTTGGTTGGTATGGAATGAAGTTCTCATCGGTGTTAGGCAAAAAATCCGCAGGAGGTTCTGATGCACATCTGGGTTGACAGCCACACAGTTTAGATGATGTTTGAGGTAGTTTTTTTTTTAAATCCAGGATAGCCTATACATAATTTAAAAATCTACCCAGAGGCCAGGCACAGTGGCTGACACCTGTAATCCCAGCACTTTGTTGGGGGAGAAGTGGAAGGATCTCTTGAGGTCAGAAGTTTGAGACCAGCCTGGGCAACATAGCAATTTTAGAGGAAAGGAGTGGCTATTGACCTTGACCATCTGTGATGCCTCTTCGGGAAGGTCCTGTGGCAGATGGTACTCTACTTTAACCATGGGTGAACTGTGGGTGGTCTCTCTTTCTTTCCCTCCACCCTTCTTCTCTCTCTCTCATATACACCACACATACACACACACACACACCTCTCCATAGTGTAGTTGTGTAAGTGGTGACTTACCACGGCAAAGATCATCTTGCTCATTGTAACTACCATCATGATAGTTTCCATGCTCCCCACTGTGAACAGAATTCCATATTTGTTGCCTTCTGTACCACCACTGTGATCACCTGCCCCCTCGTCACCATGCCCACTCTCAGTGCCATCATTATAGTCAGCAACACCATTCTGATTTACATTGTGGGCTAACACCATTTTCACCACCAACAGATCTGCTATCTCCATCAAAAATCACTCATCAAATATCAGCATGTGACTGATACCGTCATGAGTCCCCTGCTTGAGAAGAATAAAGTCTGTGGATTCTGTTCTTATAGATTTATTATAATGGACAATAACTCCACAGCAGGTGGACAAATGCTTATTAAACAATGAACAAACACAAACATGAATATTAGCTACAAACATTTTGCCAACGAAAGGTGATTTTTAGTGGTGGGAGCGCTGGTCACATGCCTGAAGTGTCTTAGTTTCACAAGGACCACGCTGTGTCTTTCCCTTTCAGTTGCACTGCTGTGTTTTTTGTCTCCTGGTTTCAGTCCTCTCAGTCTTAATACCACCGCCCTCAAATGCGGGCACCATCTTTGTTTTGGATCTCCGTTCCTCCTTAACTAATGTTCTCTGGATTTCCTGGCAACATGACACTAGTTTCAGCTTTGGGTGGAGGCTTCTGCTTCCTGCTGGTGGGGTCATGTTTTGGCCAACCCTATCACTCCTCTTTCTTCTGTCTTCCTTCTAACTCCAGTATATTCTTCTCCTTTCTGTCTGGTTTATCTGAATAATGTTTTCTTAACCTCATTCTATTTGTGTCTTGTTTCCTATGTTTTAATCTCTGCTGCTGATCCTTGGAAAGGAGGTGAGCAAAACTCTAATGCCCATGTTATGATTTCTATCCCCCAGGGTAATTCTTTTAGGGGAAACCTAGAGACATAGGAAAAGTGTGTCCTTTTTCAGCCTCCCCTCGCTTATTTTCCTTCTTCGCTTTCCTTCCCATCCTTCTACTCTCATGCTTTTCCTTCTCTTCTCTCTTCTTTCCACCCCTTCTTCTGATGCCTCCTCCTAGCCTCCCTCTCTGTTCTTTGCACATGCTATGACACCTCCACATCTCTCTCTCTCTTTTTTTTTTTTTTTTTTTTTTGAGATGGAGTCTTGCTCTGTCGCCCAGGCTGGAGTGCAGTGGTGTGATCTCAGCGCTCTGCAGTCTCCGTCCCCCAGGTTCAAGCAATTCTCCTGCCTCAACCTCCCGAGCAGCTGGGATTACAGATGAGCGTCACCACGCCCAGCTAATTTTTGTATTTTTAGTAGAGACAGGATTTCTCTGTGTTGGCCAGGCTGGTCTCCAATTTCTGACCTCATGATCTGCCTGCCTTGGCCTCCCAAAGTGCTGGGATTACAGGTGTGAGCGACCACACCAGGCCAGACACCTCCACATCTCTTGTCTTTCTACCACCTTCACCTGCTCAGTCCTAGACTTGGCTTCCCCAGTAGTGCTCGCCTTTTGTCCCTCTGGTATCTCCTTTATCCTTTCACATGCTTATGCTTTTTAGAGCATAGTTTTGCATAAATGACATATTGGCCTTCAGAGTTTCAGTGCCCCTATACATGAGCTGTTTGGAACTTACATCTGTAGTTTAGGTAGTACCTGCACTTGAAGTTGTAGATGAGTTGGCGAGGGTGAGAACATACTCACCCATAAAACAGCCATCTCTGGGTTTCTCTCCCTGCTTTCCATTTTGGTAGACACGGCGCTAGTTGAGTCCTCAGAAGGAGAGACTTTCTAACCTTGGTTCCGCAGGTATTCATCGTGTGATTTGGGGAGGTCATCCCATCTCTCAGAGCCTCAGTTGCCTCATCTATGATATGGGCATACTCATACCTGTCCTATTTTTCTTAGAAGGTTGTTGTAAGGATCTGATTCTTAACCAGTGCTGTGTAAACACAGGAGGTTGTTGTGTCTGCTTTCTGAAATATTTTAATGTGTATTCTCAATTGTTAGTCCCCCAGTCTACTTCCTTTCTGACCAAAGAAGCAGCCAGCACTGATAGTGCTCCCTCTGTGAGAAAGTCCCTGGAGAGGCGCTGAGGGAGCAGAAGCAACCCATGCCCTCAAGGTGCCGGCAGTCACAGGGCAGCACAGTGATGGGATACTGTGTCAAGTAGTAACTCATTAGCCCAGCACCAATTCTGTTTGTCAATGTGGTGGGTTAGGGAGTAGGGAGAGGCAAAGCCATGTGGTTGCCCCTCCAAGGCTGCAGATAAAACAGAACTTTTTCCCAAAGTTTCTGGGTCCCAGACTCGACTCAGGTGGACTGTTTTGGCTTCCTTTTGCCACATTTCTTTTTTCTTTTTTCCCTCCCCTGCCCTCCCCTTCCCTTCTCTCTTCTCTCTCCTTCCTTCCTTTTCTTTCTTTCTTCCTTCCTTTTCTTTCTTTTCTTTCCTGCCTTCCTTCCTTCCTTCCTTCCTTCCTTCCTTCCTTCCTTCCTTCCTTTTCTTTCTTTTCCTTCCTTTCCTTTCCTTCCCTTTCCCTTTCCCTTTCCCTTTTCTTTCTTGATGGAGTCTCCCTCTGTCACCCAGGCTGGAGTGCAGTGGTGCAATCTCAGCTCACTGCAACCTCTGCCTCCTGGGCTGAAGGAATTCTCTTGCCTCAGCTTCCCAAGTAGCTGGGACTATAGGCACGCACCACCATGCCTGGCTATATTTTGTATTTTTAGTTGAGACAGGGTTTCCACATGTTGGCCAGGCTGGTCTTGAACTCCTGACCTCAAGTGATCCATCTGCCTCGGCCTCCCAAAGTGCTGGGATTACAGGCATGAGCCACTGCACCCGGCCCTAGATCTTCTTTGTATCATAGAAGTCAGTGGCTTGTAGTGGAGCTGACAGAGGGTGTTATACACAGGTGAGGGGGGATATAACTTGATATGCTGGGTAGGATGCTATGTTTGTAAAAATTAATCTGAGGCTCTGATCCCAGGGGTGGGGATCTGGGTTAAACCCAGTTCCTGAGTTGAGAGAGGAGCGTAGAAAATGGAGGACGAGACTCGCTGTCTGTGGAGGGCTAGTGTTGGGGCTAGCGGCATGCTGTCTTTTTAAAATGGGTTTGGGAAGTGATCAAAATGAGAAAAAAACCACATTTGCTGAGAGCCACATCCTGGCAGCGAGGGAAGCATGGAGGAAGAATGAGGCATGGTGTGGGATCAGTTAAGCATTCTCCAGGCAGTGGAAGGTTGGATCATAACTCAGTGGGGTCCAGAGAGACCGGGAAGATGGGGAGGAAATCACAAAATCGAGATCTCAAACCTGGACAAATCCATTGTAATGTGTCCAGGGACTCCAAGTCCTGAACACAGATATTAACGGGGAGGGGGAATCTTGGAAGGAAGCATTTGTTTTCCAAAAACAACAACAGAAGAGCCAGCATTTTGCGAGGGACACTCAAGATCCATGCACAGAAGGGTGTGGGAAGGCCTGGCCTTTGGCCCCGAGCAGCCTGAGAAGGTTTGAAATGGGGGTATGGAAGCAGGTGCTTTCTCATCTCTGCTCATTACCAAGATGGCTCTTCTAGAGATTGTGGTCAACATCTCTGTTGATTTCTCATTTGCTTTTTTTGTATATATGAATGAACACTCTGTTTCTCATCCTTTACATTGTCTTATTCCTCAAGCCTCCAGCAGAGACAAGGTCGGTGCAAGCTGTTAGGGACGACTTTCTTTTCAATGAAATCATATTAATCCAGCCCTAGTTCACTAAATTTGGAAGAAGTGGCATGCCTAGGATGGGTGAAAAACCACTTTTGTCCAATTGTCAGAGCTTTTGTAGCTATTATTAGTAGAGTGACTGATATTGCAGGGGTCTCATTTGCTGTCCCTCAGAGCATGCCAGAACTTTAGCTTATGTGTCCTTTGCATGCAAGTAGATGCTGTTAACTTCCAGCAAGTCATGCCTTTTTAGGCAAACAGGCTCAGAGCTCCATACCTCTCCAAAACAGGAGTAATACACATTGTGGAGGGAAGTGGTGGTGATGTACTCGAATGCCTGGTAGAGAGGCACACACAACACGTGAGAACTGCCATTATTACTGCTGTTGGTATTGTTATTCATAGCAAGGTGTGCAGGCAGTGCAGTTGGTACAAGACTAGGACTGTGTCTGCTCTTGGATTCTCTCCTCTCCTCTCTGCAGTGTCGGGGGAAGCAGGCCCAGTCCCTCAACTCTGCCAAGGCAGCCAGAAGTACAGACATGAAATCTGTGGAGATGCAGGAACAGATGGCCTTTGGACTATATGCTGGGGATTTCCATTTCCTAGAGCACAGGTCCTTGGGGCGTCTGTAAACACAATGGCTCCACGTGCGAGGTCTGTGGTGCAGTTGCTGGGAAAGCCAGTGAGAAGACTGCTGGGGTCCTGTGGTGCAGGAGGCAGAGCTTGAAGGCACCCATTTTAAGGGAGAGACAGCAGACGTGACAAGTGGTCCCCCTTGAGTTCTACTATTGACTGTGCCCCCATTAACCTGGGGTTACTTGATTCATGTCTTAGTCTGTTTCCTAAAAAGGACTTGAGATGGATTACAACCAAAAGAAGGAATGCAATGGATCATTTTTCAAAAGGACAGATAAAAAGAGTCATGTAACTGGGGAGGGGAGGAAGTAGGGAAGTGCAAGGGAAATAATGATAGTGGAAACTAAAAATAAGGGTGATGGATGCAGGTAAGACAGAGTTGCATTCTGGGCTTTCTGGTAGCCAAGACAGAAAGGACTGTGGCTCACAGTTGTCTATGGGAATCAGCATCTGTTTTGCCAAAGAAGGCAAAGTTTTCCTGTTATAAAGGACATGAACAATACAAGGTACTATGTTTTCAGTAATAAGTTCACACAAGCTTCTGCAGTGTTCTTCATGTGACCATTGCTTACACTGATTCTGGATAAAACTTAGGATGTAATGTTAAACTGTAGTTGAGGGAGGGTTGAATACAGAGTAATGTCTGCAAATTTCTTTAAAAAAATTTTTTTTTATTATACTTTAAGTTCTAGGATACATGTGTACAACGTGCAGGTTTGTTACATATGTATACATGTGCCATGTTGGTGTGCTGCACCCATTAACTCGTCATTTACATTAGGTATATCTCCTAATGCTATCCCTCCCCCCTCCCCACTCCCAACAATAGGACCCGGTGTGTGATGTTCCCCTTCCTGTGTCCAAGTGATCTCATTGTTCAATTCCCACCTATGAGTGAGAACATGAGGTGTTTGGTTTTCTGTTCTTGTGGTAGTTTGCTAAGAATGATGGTTTCCAGCTGCATCCATGTCCCTACAAAGAACACGAACTCATCCTTTTGTGTGGCTGCATAGTATTCCATGGTGTATATGTGCCACATTTTCTTAATCCAGTCTGTCACTGATGGACATTTGGGTTGATTCCAAGTCTTTGCTATTGTGAATAGTGCCACAATAAACATACGTGTGCATGTGTCTTTATAGCAGCATGATTTATAATCCTTTGGATATATACCCAGTAATGGGATGGCTGGGTCAAATGTTATTTCTAGTTCTAGATCCTTGAGGAATCACCACGCTGTTTTCCACAATGGTTGAACTAGTTTACAGTCCCACCAACAGTGTAAAAGTGTTCCTATTTTTCCACATCCTCTCCAGCACCTGTTGTTTCCTGACTTTTTAATGATTGCCATTCTAACTGGTGTGAGATGGTATCTCATTGTGGTTTTGATTTGCATTTCTCTGATGGCAAGTGATGATGAGCATTTTTTCATGTGTCTCTTGGCTGTATAAATATCTTCTTTTGAGAAGTGTCTGTTCATATCCTTTGCCCACTTTTTGATGGGGTTGTTTGTTTTTTTCTTGTAAATTGTTTGAGTTCTTTGTAGGTTCTGGATATTAGCCCTTTGTCAGATGAGTAGGTTGCAAAAATTTTCTCCCATTCTGTAGGTTGCCTGTTCACTCTGATGGAGTTTCTTTTGCTGTGCAGAAGCTCTTTAGTGTAATTAGATCCCATTTGTCAATTTTGGCTTTTGTTACCATTGCTTTTGGTGCTTTAGACATGAAGTCCTTACCCATGCCTATGTCCTGAATGGTATTACCTAGGTTTTCTTCTAGGGTTTTTATGGTTTTATGTCTAACATTTAAGTCTGTAATCCATCTTGAATTAATTTTCGTATAAGGAGTAAGGAAAGGATCCAGTTTCAGCTTTCTACTTACAGCTAGCCAATTTTCCCAGCACCATTTATTAAATAGGGAATCCTTTCCTCATTTCTTGTTTTGTCAGGTTTGTCAAAGATCAGATGGTTGTAGATGTGTGGTATTATTTCTGAGGGCTCTGTTCTGTTCCGTTGGTCTATATCTCTGTTTTGGTACCAGTACCATGCTGTTTTGGTTACTGTAGCCTTGTAGTATAGTTTGAAGTCAGGTAATGTGATGCCTCCAGCTTTGTTCTTTTGGCTTAGGATTGTCTTGGCAATGCGGGCTCTTTTTTGGTTCCATAAGAACTTTAAAGCAGTTTTTTCCAATTCTGTGAAGAAAGTCATTGGTAGTTTAATGGGGGTGGCATTGAGTCTGTAAATTACCTTGGGCAGTATGACCATTTTCACAATATTGATTCTTCCTATCTGTGAGCATGGAATGTTCTTCCATTTGTTTGTGTCCTCTTTTATTTCACTGAGCAGTGGTTTGTAGTTCTTCTTGAAGAGGTCCTTCACATCCCTTGTAAGTTGGATTCCTAGGTATTTTATTCTCTTTGAAGCAGTTTTGAATGGGAGTTCATTCATGATTTGGCTCTCTGTTTGTCTGTTACTGGTGTATAAGAATGCTTGTGATTTTTGCACATTGATTTTGTATCCTGAGACTTTGCTGAAGTTGCTTATCAGCTTAAGGAGATTTTGGGCTGAGATGATGGGGTTTTCTAAATATACAATCATGTCATCTGCAAACAGGGACAATTTGGCTTCTTTTCTTAATTGAATACCCTTTATTTCTTTCTCTTGCCTGATTGCCCTAGCTAGAACTTCCAACACTATGTTGAATAAGAGTGGTGAGAGAGGGCATCCCTGTCTTGTGCCAGTTTTCAAAGGGAATGCTTCCGGTTTTTGCCCATTCAGTATGATATTGGCTGTGGGTTTGTCATAAATAACTCTTACTATTTTGAGATACGTTCCATCAATTCCGAATTTATTGAGAGTTTTTAGCATGAAGGGCTGTTGAATTTTGTCAAAGGCCTTTTCTACATCTATTGAGATAATCATGTGGTTTTCGTCTTTGGTTCTGTTTATATGCTGTATTACGTTTATTGATTTGCGTATGTTGAACCAGCCTTGCATCCCAGGGATGAAGCCCACTTGATCATGGTGGATAAGCTTTTTGATGTGCGGCTGGATTCGGTTTGCCAGTATTTTATTGAGGATTTTTGCATCGATGTTCATTAGGGATATTGGTCTAAAATTCTCTTTTTTTGTTTTATGTCTGCCAGGCTTTGGTATCAGGATGATGTTGGCCTCATAAAATGAGTTAGGGAGGATTCCCTCTTTTTCTATTGATTGGAATAGTTTCAGAAGGAGTGATACCAGCTCCTCCTTGTACCTCTGGTAGAATTCGGCTGTGAATCTGTCTGGTCCTAGACTTTCTTCGGTTGGTAGGCTATTAATTATTGCCTCAATTTCAGAGCCTGCTATTGGTCTATTCAGGGATTCAACTTCTTCCTGGTTTAGTCTTGGGAGAGTGTATGTGTCTGGGAATTTATCCATATCTTCTAGGTTTTCTAGTTTATTTGCGTAGAGGTGTTTATAGTATTCTCTGATGGTAGTTTGTATTTCTGTGAGGTCGGTGGTGATATCCCCTTTATCATTTTTTATTGCGTCGATTTGATTCTTCTGTCTTTTCTTCTTTATTAGTCTTGCTAGCAGTCTATCAATTTTGTTGATCTTTTCAAAAAACCAGCTCCTGGATTCATTGATTTTTTGAAGGGTTTTTTGTGTCTCTATCTCCTTCAGTTCTACTCCGATCTTAGTTATTTCTTGCCTTCTGCTAGCTTTTGAATGTGTTTGCTCTTGCTTCTCTAGTTCTTTTAATTGTGATGTTAGGGTGTCAATTTTAGATCTTTCCTGCTTTCTCTTGTGGGCATTTAGTGCTATAAATTTCCCTCTACACACTGCTTTAAATGTGTCCCAGAGATTCTGGTATGTTGTATTTTTTTCTCATTGGTTTCAAAGAACATCTTTATTTCTGCCTTCATTTCGTTATGGACCCAGTAGTCATTCAGGAGCAGGTTGTTCAGTTTTCATGTAGTTGAGCAGTTTTGATTGAGTTTCTTAGTCCTGAGTTCTAGTTTGATTGCACTGTGGTCTGAGAGATAGTTTGTTATAATTTCTGTTCTTGTACATTTGCTGAGGAGTGCTTTATGTCCAACTATGTGGTCAAATTTGGAATAAGTGCGATGTGGTGCTGAGAAGAAAGTATATTCTGTTGATTTGGGGTGGAGAGTTCTGTAGATGTCTATTAGGTCCACTTGCAGAGTTGAGTTCAATTCCTGGATATCCTTGTTAACTTTCTGTCTTGTTGATCTGTCTAATGTTGACAGTGGGGTGTTAAAGTCTCCCATTGTTATTGTATGGGAGTCTAAGTCTCTTTGTAAGTCTCTAAGGACTTGCTTTATGAATCTGGGTGCTCCTGTATTGGGTGCATATATATTTAGGATAGTTAGCTCTTCCTGATGAATCGATCCCTTTACCATTATGTAATGGCCTTCTTTGTCTCTTTTGATCTTTGTTTGTTTAAAGTCTGTTTTATCAGAGACTAGGATTGCAACCCCTGCCTTTTTTTTTGTTTTCCATTTGCTTGGTAGATCTTCCTCCATCCCTTTATTTTGAGCCTGTGGGTGTCTCTGCATGTGAGATGGGTCTCCTGAACACAGCACACTGATGGGTCTTGACTCTTTATCCAATCTGGCAGTCTATTTCTTTTAATTGGACCATTTAGTTCATTTACATTTAAGGTTAATATTGTTATGTGTGAACTTGATCCTGTCATTATATTAATTGGTTATTTTGCTCATTAGTTGATGCAGTTTCTTCCTAGCATTGATGGACTTCACATTTTGGCATGTTTTTGCAATGGCTGGTACTGGTTGTTCCTTTCCATGTTTAGTGCTTCCTTCAGAATCTCTTGTAGGGCAGGCCTGGTGGTGACAAAATCTCTAAGCATTTGCTTGTCTGTAAAGGATTTTATTTCTCCTTCACTTATGAAACTTAGTTTGGCTGGATATGAAATTCTGGGTTGAAAATTCTTTTCTTTAAAAATGTTGAATAGTGGCCCCCACTGTTTTCTGGCTTGTAGAGTTTCTGCCAAGAGATCTGCTGTTAGTCTGATTACTTCCCCAGGCGTGGGATGTAATCTCCTGGTGTGCTGTTTGCTAAGACCCTTGGTAAAGCGCAGTATTAGGGTGGCAGTTACCCAATTTTCCAGGTGTTGTGTGTCTCAGTTTCCCTTGGCTAGGAAAAGGAATTCCCTTCCCCCTTGCGCTTCCTGGGTGAGGTGATGCCTCGCCCTGCTTCAGCTCTCGCTGGTTGGGCTGCACTCACTGACCAGCACCAGTGAGATGAACTCGGTACCTCAATTGAAAATGTAGAAATCACCTGTCTTCTATGTTGCTCACGCTGGGAGTTGGAGGCTGGAGCTGTTCCTATTCAGCCATCTTGGGTGCCCCCAATGTCTGCAAATTTCTGAGGCGCTAACTGGGTTCAAAGATAAAGGTTTGAGAAGAAATGCCACTGATACTTTAATTCTTTTCAGTTGAACCCATGTTTTGACATGTTTATGTCTACTAACCTGCATTTATTAAAGAATGAGTTATCTTCTTTTTTTTACTATAAAACATATGTAATTGCTATTAAGCATTATTTATCAGTGTGAAAAAAATTGGTGTTTCCACACTGAGCTGATAGAATTCCAGTTAAAAAGCAAAGAAACTTGGCATTTCAGTTAACTTCAGTGGTCCCTTAGGAGGGAAAGGTAATTCCATTTAGCCTTGGAAATGATTGGAAATTGTTCTCAGGTACTTGTTATTGTCTTTCTAGAGACTCTGATTTGGTAGCCCTGGCTTTTGCAAAAGCTTCACAGGAGGACCTCTTCCTGGCTAATGGTGCCCACCCAACCTCAGGGACTCTACTCAGCCAGGACTGCAGCACCTCTTATTTCTCAGTTATTCAGATTTGAGGCTTGTATTGGTTAGGGTTCTCCAGAGAAACAGAACCAACAGGACACACACAGACACACACACACACACAGAGAGAGGGGGGGGGGGTATCATGAGGAATTGGTTAATACAATTATGGGAGCTGGGAAGTCCCAAGATCTGGAGTTCATGCAATGGAGACCCAGGAGAGCTGATGGTGTAGTTGCAGTCTGTGTCCAGTCTGAGAACTAGGAGAGCCAACAAATAAGCTCCAGCAGCCTCAAGACACAAGAACTGATGTTTCAGTTCAAGTGTGAAGGCAGGAAAAGACTGATGTCCTAGCTCATGCAGTCAGGCAGGAAGAGTTTCCCCTTAGCTGTGGGAAGGTCAGCCTTTTTGTTATATTCAGGCCTTCAACTGATTGGATTAGGCCCACCACATTAGGGAGGGTAATCTGCTCTACTTAGTCTACTGACTCAAATGCTCATCTCATCCCAAAACACTCTCATAGATACACCCAGATGTTTGACCAAATATCTGGGCACCCAATGGTCCAGTCAAGTTGACACATAATATGAACCATCACAAGGCTTGTAATTTCAAAGTCAGTAATCCTCTTTGTAATGGAATGAATAGTGGCATTCAAAAAATATGTCCAAGACCTAGTCCTGGAGCCTGTAAATATAATCTTATTTGGAAAAAAGATCTTTGCAGATATAATTAGTTAAGGATCTCAGGATGAGATCATCCTGGATTTAGAATAGAACCTAAATCCAATGACAGGTATCCTTATAAGAGAAAGGCAGAAAGATATTTGAGAGGGGAGAAGATTATGTGAAGAAGGCAGAGACTGGAGTTATTCAGGCTGAAAGCAAAGAATGCCTGGGGCCATCAAAAGCTGGAAGAGGCAAGAAATAATTTTTCCCTTATAGCCTTTAGAAGGAGTGCTGCTCCACTGATGCCTTGATTTTAGATTTGTGACCTTCACAACTGTGACAGAATAAGTTTATGTTGTGATAATTTGTTATGGCAGCACTATGAAACTAATACACTCTTTTTCTGGGCAGGAAGCAGTAAGCAGACAATTGAAGGTCTCTGGTAGGCTTGTTGGCTTTCTCTGTATTCCAAGAATCCAGTTTGCAGATTCTAAGATCACTTGGAATAGTCTTGTTTGTTTGTTGCCATTGGGTTTGGGAGTTCTATGGAAGAGTCTTTGTGCATGGATCTTCCTACATGACCTTGGTGTGTCTATGACGACTTTTTCATTGTCCATTCCTATTTGATGAAATAGAAGCAGAGGCTCACCTTGTTATGAATGGTGGAAGGAGACCCAGTGTGGCTAATGTCAAGAAGAGCTTAATCCACTCAAGAATAATTTTCCTATTTATACTTCTATTTCCAAATACAGTAATTGGCTTAAGTAACAGCTTCTGCCTTGGTAAGAGGTATCTGCAAAGAAGGATATTAGCATGTTTTAAAGCTTGTCCACATTTCATAATTCTTACATTTGACTTTGAGGAAAAAGATTCATAAAACCACTTTGAATTATGCCAATCAAAACAAATTATCTTGAGATCAAAAGACTTATAGTCATGAGTTGATAAAGAGATAAATTAATTGAGTTTTAAATATAGTTAATACTGCATCCCATGTGCTAGACCATTTCATAAGAGCCTTATGTACATGATTTGTTTTTACCTTCACAACAACGATATGAGATAGGTATGAGCATTAGCTTCATTTTATAGATGAGAAAATTGAAACTCAGAGAGGTTAATAAACTTATCCAAGGTCACACAGCTTGAAGGAGTTAGAGTCAGGGACTCAAAATCATGTCTGTCTGACTCCAAAGCCATGCTCCTACTCTCTCACTTGACTGGAAAATCCCTAACTGGACTTGAGGTAGTGGATAGTATGGTCTAGAATGGCACTTCTCAAAGTGTATTTTTTACAATGATAGTCTTTATTCTTCTTTTGGAATTTTTTGTTTTGTTTTGTTTTTGAGACAAAGTCTTGCTCTGTCACCCAGGCTGGAGTGCAGCGGTACAGTCATGGTTTATTGCAGCCTTGACTTCCTGGGCTCAGGTGTTTCTCCCACCTCAGCCTCCTGAGTAGCTGGGACTATAGGCACACACCTCCATGCCTGGCTATTTTTCGGTAGAGACGGGGTTTCCCCATGTTGCCCAGGCTGGTCTTGAACTCCTGGACTCAAGTTATCCACCCACCTCTGCCTCCCAAAGTGGTGGGATTACAGGTGTGAGGCACCATGCCCAGCCTAGTCTTTGGTTTTACAAAAAAAATGTTTTTTCATGGTTGAACAAATTCAAAAAAACATGAATGATTACAATTTACCAGAATAGTCAAAAGTTTTGAGAAGCCTTGTAGTAAAAAAATAAAAATAAAAACCAAACACACACATATACAAAAACTCGTTCATTTTTTTTCAGGCCTTTTCTGCTGAACACTTGAACACCTATTAATATCCTGGGAAACCAAAATTCCACAGAACATACTCTAGGGAATTCCATCCTAGATTAAATAATCCTAGACTAGGAGAGGCAACAGCTTTCAATGGTCATTTTTAAAAATGATACTGTCTTGCTCAGTGCGTTATTCCACATTCCTGCATTACAGCTTTCTCACCCATAAAGTAAGAAGATTCGCTCCTAAATTATCTGTCATAGCTTTAAAATGTTGTGGTCTACATGTAAAGCAAATGACAATTTGTGAATTTGTTTTTTTCCTCTGTTACTGATGTTGGCTGAGGGGCCTGAGGACAGTTACCTTTTATGTTCAGTTACATTCTGATTGTTCACAGATATCTAAGAGTAAAAGTGTCGTATGTCTGTCACCTCTTCAAGTTTTGCTCTAAATAGGTAGTATACTTAGCCTGTGGTGCCTGTTCTGAAGCTGCCCCGTGTCTCCAAGCCTGGTAAAGTCACCAGACTTCCTCTGGGTTTACCCATGCTGGACTGCTCTTTCCAAACCACACCTCTCTGTGGAGCCTGGACGGAGCTCTCTGATTTAGACTCTCGTCAAAGCAGAGTACTTTATTCTTTCCTCCTTGGGCTGGAGCCTTTCCAAATACTTTAAGTATTTGCCCCTGGTCCTAGAATGTTCTTCCCATTCCTGTCTGAATAAACAAATACTACTCATCCTTTGCTCCCCAGCCTAAATCTCACCTCCCTCATAGACCTTTCTTCATTCCTTCAGCCTGAACTGATCTTACCTTTTCTGGACTCTTAGTCAACAGTGAGTATTTATCTTACTTGTTAGTTTTTCTTCAGCTGCTTCGGGTCCTAACTCTTGTGTTTCCAAATATATCATAAACCGCCTGAGAACAAGTACTGTGGTTTATATCTCTTATGTGTTCCCTGCAAACTCTAGTATGGTGTTCCTCAAACAATATTTGCTCGGTAAACACCAGGTGGATTAACCTATTGATGCTTCCCCTGCCCGGTGTCTTGTTTGGGTTGTGACCTCCTAGCAGAGTCGCTCAGGATGATAAGACATGTTTCAGCTCACAGCTGTACACATGCCATGTGAAATTCGGCAACAGGAGCTGCCCGATGTTCTCTCCTCACCCTGACCAACTCCTTCCTTTATCAGAACTGTTTTTGATAGTTCAGTAAATCCAGAAAGAAAAATCAGGAGAAATTCTCTGAGTTTGTGGTTGTTTATTTATTTTATTGTTTTATTTACTTTTTTTGAGATGGAGTATCGCTGTGTCACCCAGGCTGGAGTGCAGTGGCGCAATCTCGGCTCACTGCAAACTCCTGCCTCCCAGGTTCAAGTGAATCTCATACCTCAGCCTCCCAAGTAGCTGGGATTATAGGTGTGCACCACCACAACCGGCTAATTTTTGTATTTTTAGTAGAGACAGGGTTTCATCATGTTGGCCAGGCTGGTCTTAAACTCCTGACCCCAAGTGATCCGCCCGCCTTGGCCTCTGAAAGTTCTGGGCTTACAGGCATGAGCCACCGCGCCCGGCCTGAGTTTTTTTAAGGATGGAGAACTTGCAGATCCTTGGTCATGGGAAGGAGATTCACTGCCAACTCAGCCTTCAACATGACGTTCTGGACAGATTCTTGTTATTATCGTCAGTAACTTTTTAAATGAGCTAGAACTGATGCCATTTCCATAGGGTTGGTTGGCTATAGGCGGGGTCTTCCTCTTGCTGTCATTGCCTGTTCTCTAACATTTGTTTTCAATAGAGGGACAGCTGGAGGGGTGGGGTTTATATTTGATATCTTTATGAGCTTTTCGGTGCATGCTCTTTGATTGCTTTGATTGCTATTTAAATAGACTGGAAAGAGTGCAGAATGCTTTTAGTCATTTTGTTTTCTGTAATGCTTCTCAATGTCAAAAATAAGAAAAAATAATTAGTGGTACCGAAGTGCTGCCGTTCCTGTGAGGAAGCTGAGATGGTCCTGGCCGTGTTGCGAATGTGCATATAAGCCTGGGAAGACCCCAGGCGTGATTGACTACGTGGAGGCCTGTCAGTGGACGTGTGACTCAGGGCCCAGAAACAGTGAAGTTAAAAATATGAAAAGGTGTTACAATAACAAGTTATTCTAAACCGTTTTATCAGCATCACCCACAGCAGTGCCTGGTGTACAGCAGGCACTAAATAAACGCTGGTAGTGAACGGAAGAGTGAGTCATGCATACCAGATCTCACCGGGTGGTGGTGGCGTGCTGGAGGGTAATGCTGAGATGGATTCTGAGGCTCCATCCAAGGGCAGTAGGCAGGAATCCTGTGCTCCCTGAGGGCTGCCTGCAGAAAAGGCAGGGCGTCATGGTGGCACATGTACCATTATAGCTGTCCTGATCTGTGTCCTTTGCTAAAGGCTCCTTCAGTTAATGGGAACAGATTGTGTATAAGAGATCCTTTGGAAAGTTACATTTTCCATCCACCCAGCCGACCATCCAGTGAATATTTATTGAGTATTACCATACACCAGATACTTTGCTGAGGGCTGGTGATGCAGTGGTGCTTATAACTGTTCCCTGGCCCCGTCGGTATGGGGAGGATTCAGATGTTGTATGGCTAGTGATAAATTGGGAGGCAAGGCTGGGCATGGTGGCTTGCACCTGTAATCCCAGCACTTTGGGAGGCCGAGGCAGGAGGATCACTAGAGGCCAGGAGTTCAAGACCAACCTGACCAACAAAGCAAGACCTCATCTCTACTAAAATTTAAAAAAAGTTAGCTGGGTATGGTGGCATGCACCTGTGGTCCCAGCAACTCAGGAGGCCGAGGTGGGAGAATCACTTGAGCCCAGGAGGTTGAGGCTGCAGTGAGCTATAATCGTACCACTGCACTCCAGCCTGGGTGACAGAGTGAGATCTTATCTCAAAAAATAAAAGATAAAAAGTAAAATACATTAGGGAGGCACCCACAGAAGAAAAAGACTGAGGTGTGACGAGAGAGCCAACCAGAGGAGACTCATTTAGATGGTAGTCGGGGAGAGGAGGAGAAGGCGCCATTTAAGCTGAAATGTGAGCACTGGGTAGGAGGCTGTGGGTGGGAAGAGCGGGTGAGAGCCTTCCAGAAGTGGGAAGGACACGCCCACAGGCTCCAAGGTAAGACAACCCTGGGCTGCCTGTGGAACTGAGGGGAGCCAGGGTGGGAGCAGCTCAGAGAAGGGGGCAGGGGCTGAGGCTGCCAAGGGAGGCAGGAGGCATGGTGCCTAAGAGGCCTTGTCAACCTGTAATTTTAAAAGTTTGGTTTTAATCCCAACTTTTATAAGTCCGCAAACATTCATCCATGTGTAGAGGACCTGCTGACAACAGAATCAAAAACTATAAACAAATACAGAATTAGACACTAGAGAACGTACACTGTGTAAATGCATCACCCTCTGTCTATACTCAGTGTTGTTGCTGAGGGGAAGTTTACCTGTGGACACGGGTGGGGCCGAGGGGAGTGGGCAGCCCCTGTTCTCGCTGTCCTTGGTGTGCACAGAGAACGTCTCCCTTTGGCTCCAGGTTGTAGCTGACCTTGGCTGCTCCTGGCGCGGTCTCCTTTTTGATCGGGGAAAGGCTTAATGCTCACTTGTATGGGTGAATGCGCAGCAAGCGAGCAGGGACAGATCTCAGCAGTATGGAACCCCTCAGGTCCTGGTGCAGCGTGTGTGTGTGGTGTGTGTGTGTGTGCGCGCGCGCGTGCGTGTGTGCACGCACCTCTCGCAGGCATCACCTGGCGGGGAGAGCAGTGGGTGAATTCCATGGCATTTTTGGCTTCTCTTGTTCCTCCCTTCTTCAGCTCCAGAATCTTCCATCCTTGCCCAGCTAGTGACTTGTACCCCTTTCCTGCTGTTTGGCTTCTCTGGGTGTCTGAGCCTTTGTGAGTAGAAAGGTGTGATGATCATCTTCAGCCCAGCCCTAGCCTCTCAAGATGAGTGAGATACCGTAAGTAATAACCATGCAACTTCGATGATCCAGCGACTGGAGGAGGAGCAGAGGAAAGCACCAATAAATAAAAAGAGGCAGACGATGGGCATTAATTTCTGTCGACACGTGTACTCCCAGCTGCGGCACACGTTCTGTTTTTACGTCTGGTCTGCATTCCTCCTGGGTGACCTTTCCTGCCTGTTGCTGGGAGAGACACTCTTAGGCCACTGCAGATACTAGTGACTCATGGGTCATTAAGGTTATGTGGTTTCTATCTTATACTGTTAGACCTTTTCCTTGATCTTTGGGGTCATTGGCTCTCCCAATGTTTGTGCACCTTGGGCATGTTAGTAAAACTTTCTATGCCTCAGTATTTTTATCTGTAAAATGGGAACAGTGCCTTGTATACTGTCCAATATATGCAGCTTCATTCCTCACACCCCAGGAAAGCACATGATTTTAATATAAAAAGGAGACATATCAGCCCTCAGACCACACTGCTGTGCCCCTCTGGAGAGGAGAGGCTGAGGGAGACGAGGAGGAAAAAAGAAGTAAGAAGACAGTAAACCCCTTAGACTGTGACAGTGAGGCCAAAGTGAGCTTTTATGAGAACCACATTTGAGCCCTGGAATAAAAAATAAGAGCAACATACTTTAAAAATTATTTATGATTTTAAGCACATGAAAGGCGTATCATGTACCCAGGGAGGGCATAATGGGGAACAGCTGGCTAGCATGTGTCTCACCATTTCTGAGGTGGTTCATCATTCTCTGATGTCCAAGAATAACAGTAATAATGATGCCACTGCTGATTGTATTAATAACAATAAAGAGGATTGGGCGGTCTTTCCTGAATCCTGCTGAAGGCAAGAGGAGAGCCTGGGCTGCTGGGTTTGGCAGGGGCGGAAAGGGGCACTACAGCCTGCTTTCTTCTCAGGGGCAGTCCATGGAGCCCAGCCAAGGATCAAAGGACGTTAGGTTGAAGGAAAGGGCTCTAGAAGGGGAAGGCAGGAAGCCTGTGTTCCTTGCATGATTTTACCACTGACTGTGGCCTTCCCAGCCCCTCTGAGTCTCAGTGTTCTCATCTATAAAGTAGAGATGCTAATCCTCCCTGGCAGGCACACCTTACAGAGTTTGTATGGACCGTGGATGAAATGATGCTCAGGGAAGTGCTGGGTACACTGCAAAGCATTTCAAATGCAGAAGCGGTTGTTATCATCCTTGTGTTTCTCCAGGGCTTACCACAATCAACCACCAAGCTCGGGACTGGACATCTAGGAGGTACCCAGAGATGCTTCTGCCATGAATGAATGTTTCTTTTTCATTAAATGTTCAGAGCCATGGAGTGGTAGCCTTGGACAATACTTTTTAAAGTATTTGGTCCAGTTGTCTCTTTTATGACTTGTTAGGTTGGTCTGGAGTAGCGCTCTGTCTAAGGCAGATTGTCCTCCATTGCCGAGTCATCTGAGCACACTGCCCGGTGCCCTGTGAATTAGGGGATTTTTCCGTACAGCTGGTGGGCATAAGTGCTATTTCCTTTCAGACGGTTCCCTCTCCAGTCTTGGGTACTTTTATCCCACTCATGCACTAAATACTCAAAGGAGACCTTCTGCAGCCCTCTGGGGTGCTCTGTCCTGTGAACTCTAGTTGCCTTGGTCTCCCCAGACTTAGAGCTCAGTCTTCTCAACTCAGGGAGTTTCCTGGGCTCCACCTGTCTCCTCTCCTCTCCCAAGGCAGTGAGCGGAACTCACAGGGCTCCCGTTGTCTGTCTCCCATCTCTCAGGGATCACTGCCTTTCATTGTCCGATGTCTGGTATCTTGAAAATCATTATTTCATGTATTTTGTTCGGGTGTTTTGGTTGTTTCAGGCAGGAGAGTAAATGGGTCCCTGTTACTCCATCATGGTAGGAAGTAGAGGTTCCCTTGTTTTCCCTTTGGAGATGAAGAAGCTGGGAGAAGGGAATGACTTGCCCAAAGCTGCACATCTCATTGGTGTCAGCAAGGTGGCATCCTCCTATCCCCACTGTGTGCCAGCACACAGGAGGGGTCCCTGCTTTCCGTAAGTCCGTGGTTTCTTGGGGAGACAGACAAATCAACTGAGAATTTGAGACAGATGCATAAGTCAAGAAAAGCAACCCACAATATATTTTATGAGGTGGGTATTTATCCACAGGGTACCAAGGAAGCATGGCAGGAAGTGAGAGGGCAAGGAAGGGCTCCTGGGAGGGTTGGCACATGAGCCTTGTGGTGAAGGAGAGGCAGGAGTCATCCAGGTGGGTGAGGAGGGAGAAAGTCTCAGGAACCAGGAACACGCACAACAGCTCGGAGGCAGGAAGCAGGTCCCTCACCTCAAGCCCAGTGTGTATGGTGTGGTAGTACTGGGCAGACATATGTGTGTTGTATTGTGGATATGCACCTGTTCCATCCCCCTACTAAGTCCCTGAAGTCTGGAAATTTCTTCCCACACAAGTCTGCTGTGGGACATTTGTGTAGGGTCTTGTTCAGGGCTATGCAGTTGATGTTACCATGAGGTTTCTGGTGGGACTCTGGCCTTCAACACTCTTGAAGGCAGCCAACAATATTCCTTTCAGTGATACGGAGCATCCTCCATCGAGAAACAGTTGAAACTTACCCCAGTCCCACTCCTGGTTCCAGTGAAAACAGCGCAGAAGCCCACTCCCTTTAGCCCATTTCTCTAGGTGAGCCCTACCAGATCCATTGCCAAGGTAAGGCTCAGGAACTGCCTGGAGGTTCTCAGCTGAACGTCTGCCAGAGCCAGACCCTGAAACAATCGATGGGTTAGAAATCTGCATCAACTAAATGCAGGCATTCCTGGCCCCTGTGGGTGCTACACTCCTGGGTGCTTTTGCACTTGGTAGGGGCAGGAGGGGGAGCCTTTTGGCCTATCAGAGGCCTTAGGCTTTTGGCTCACCTCTAGCCTGGTTTATTTCTACCAAAACCAGACGAGTTGTCTTATGGCTGTTTGGATTTCAGTCTGGGCTCCTCCAGTGACAGCAACTGCTGTCATCAATGCTGTTTCTCCAGAGATTTCTCATTCATTCATTCATAAAACAATAGGGAACATTTTGGACAGTATCCTGTCCTCATGGAATTATGGTTTGGTAGGGATGGCTGGACATTCATCAAACAGTCACTCAAATAAATATAAAATTACAACTGTGATAAGTGTTATGAAAAAAAGGAATTAGGGCTCATGAAATACAGTGAAGGTGGGACTTGCCATTGTTTGGAAGCCAAAAAATAATAACCTCAGTGTGAACAGAGCTTGGTGAGCCAGTGGGTGGGGGGTGGGGAGGTGGGGGCCATAGGGGCTGGGGAGGAGATGTGCCCAGCTCAGCCAGTGTCTGGGTGCAGTCAGTAGGAAGTACACGGAAAGGTAAATATGGAGACTTCTACAGGTTCCACGGGATGTGTTAAGAGTTTTGGTCTTTTTCCTGAGAGCAATGGGTGACTGTTGAAGGCTTTTTAATGAGGAGGCAAGAAGATTAGATTTTTGCTTCAGAAACCTCACTTGGGCTCCAGTGTAAAGACCGAATTGGAGGTGGGCAAGAGTAGAATTGTCAGATACTAACACAGGACGCCTAGTTAAATTTCAATTTCAGATAAACAATGCATGCTTTTTTAGTATGTGTATGTCCCAAATACCACATGGGACATAATTATATTAAAAATTTATTGTTTTAACTGTGCTTTTAAAAAGTTTTAAATAGGTTGCAGATATTGCATGGGACCTAATTATGCTAAAGGTTGTTCATTGTTTATCTGAAATTCACATTTAATTTGACATCTTGTGTTTTTATTTGTTAAATCTGGCAACCCTTAGCAAGAGAAAATGTGGAGAAACTGGTTATAGACCAGTTATTGTTGTAAACTACTAAAAGATGCTTAGGTTAGGGTAGCAGAGGTGGAGATGGAGAGGAGTGGACAGAGAAGGAATAGTCCTGGTTGGTCCAAATCTGCCATTCAAAGGCATCTGGAAGACAGAATCCATCAGCTTCCCTCCTACTCTGAAACTAATTTCCGCACACATGCCATTTAAAGACATGTGGGTATGGTATGGTGAACTGCATAGTCTCAGTGCAGGTCAGGTGTCTGGTCAGAACCTGCACTGAATGGCCTATAAGAGGTGTTCTGTGACAGTGTGAGGTGGTCTTATTTCTGTCTCCATCCCTCCAGGCCAGAGACACCTGAGAGGTGAGTTCTGTGCACTGCAGTGACTGATCTGTGTGAAGGAGAGATTTGGTAGAAAGGTCAAGACCTTTACGACAATAGAGGCAATATTGTAAGTTGTACACTGTTTTTCCCCATGATAACTCACATTTTAGCAAATTAAGCAGTAGAGTAAAGCAGTCAAGAACACGGACTTCGCGAGGGGCTTTAAACCCCGTTGGTTATTAGCTTGTCTACACTATCTGTGTGATCTTGGCTGAGATACTTAACTCTCTTGGCTTTGCGACATATTTTAAGATTAGCACTAAAGTACCTTGAAAGCCAGGCCCACAGGAGATACTTAGTAAATGGTATATGCTACTAGAATCAACAATCTCCTTGTTTCAGAAGGCAGGCTTACTCTTTGTCTTCTTACACAACTCACTTGATCATCTTCTTAATTCACAGCTCTGGTTTTGTCACTGTTCACACTCTTCACTGTCTTCCACTGCCTTGTGTAGCAGATCTCCATGCACTCATCTCAGTTTGCCTCGACTGAGTTTGCATGGAAGTCTGCTGCACAAGGCAACGCAATATTGTTGCACCTGAAGATTGTCACTATTGCCCATCAGAACCCCTTTGTCCAAGCAAACCAGCTCATGTAACCCTCCTTAAACCCAGCTTGAACATTTCCACTTTTTTGTTTGCCTAGAACGTCTTTGCCTGTATCTGTTCAAGCCTTATTAATCAAAAGTATTTACAAGTGAATGTTAACAGAAATATGAACAAAACAAGATATAAAACATACATAGGAAATGAAATAAAGGCCTGTCACTAGGGAAATGGCTAAACAAATTACTATTCATGTCTACTGTGTAATACTACGCATGCATTACAATAGCTGTATGCAGACTGTCCTGGAAAGATAATCTATGATATAATGCTAAATAAAAACAGCGAATTATAGAGGAATATGTGAAGTAGGGTCACAGTTGCTTAGGAAGGAACCTAGTTCTATCTATACGGAAAGATAGGAATTAAATATATTCCCAACCGTTAAGCGAGGTTCCCTTTGGAGAAGAGGGTGGGAATTGGGTTGGAAGTCAAAGGAAACTCCTAACATTTAGTTAATATACTTTAATGGTTTAAGCTTGTTCATTTACCTGAACTGTGTTCATTTTGTAATTGAAATTAAATCAAAATGCATAGAAAAAAGGTTTAGAAGAACGAAATAAACTGTGGTTATGTTTCAATTGTTAGACTGGGGAGGCTCTTTGCCCTGTCCTTACTTACCATTGTTTTATTAAAGAACAAAATGGTAACGGAAGAAGATTACCCTTCTGCTAAATCCAACTGAAATGCTACTCCCTCAGAGAAACATTTTTTTAATTCCTCAACTGAATGTGCTGCCTCCTTTCTTTGAACCCTCAAAGTACTTCATGTATCTTTTGTGGCATTTTCTCATTCTCTCTTAGTGAGCGTTTCAGGTACCCAAGTATGAGGACAAGTATTTCATACTGGTCTTACTGCCCCTCTACATTGAAGTGATGTGAAGCTATCACGGTAGAGAAAGAAATAGGATTTCGAGTCAGAGGGTCTGGATGTTGCCTCTTGTTCTAGATGTCCGTTGCAGCCTGACAGATTAGCCCACACTTAGTAGCTTAAAACAACAGCCATTTTATTTTATCTCATGATTTTTTGGTCAGGAACTTGGGCAGAGCTGGGCTGGGTGATTATTCTGCTTCATGTGGTGTCGACTGGGGTCACTTGGTGGTAGCCAGCTTAGAGGTGGGCTGGACGGGATGGTTCAGGAAGGCTTTAGTGGTATACCTGCTGCTTGGCAGGGCAACTGGAAGACTGGGCTCAGCTGAGTGCCTTTTCCTCACTGGGTATTCTCAGGACATCTTGTAGACTTCTTATGGTGTGATTCAGGGCTTCAAGGGATAAGGCAGACCAAGGCTGAGGCTGCCCATCTTCTAAAGCAGTGGTCCCTAAACCTTTTTGGCACCAGGAACTGGTTTTATGGAAGACGGTATTTCCATGGACCACGGGTAGAGGGGGTGGTGGCAGGGATGGTTTCAGGATGAAACTATTCCACTTCAGATCATCAGGCATTAGATTTTCATAAAGAACACAACACGCAACCTAGATCCCTCACATGTGCAGTTCACAATAGGGTTCATGCTCCCATGAGAATCTAATGCCACCTCTGAACTCACAAGAGGCAGAGCTCAGGCAGTAATGCTTGCTCACCCACCACTCACGTTCTCTTATGTGGTCCGGTTCCTAACAGGCCTTGGACCAGTACCAGTCAGTTTGTGGCCTGGGGATTGGGGACCCCTGTTCTAAAGGATGGAACTAGCATAGTGTCATGCCTGCTATACTCCACTGGTTAAACATCCACAGAACCAATGCAGATTCAAGGCGGGTGGGAACAGAGATGCTACCTCCTAAAAGAATTTGTGTAAAAAATGTGTGGCCATTATCAATTTGTCACAGCTTTGCTGTGAGAAATACAACCTTTGTGTCTCAGTGACTCCATTTACAAATTATAAAGATCCAAAGCTATAATGTATGCAAAGCATGCTATGCATTATAAAAAAACTGTATGCACTATAAATATTAACATCTACCTTGGTATTAAATCTATGCCTTACTCAAGGCAGGTACTCATTAAATGTTCAATACTTTGAAAGCAAACTCATTTAAACACAGATATTTCCCAAGAAAAACACAAAGAATGTGATGCTGCATGATCACATAGAAGCGTGGCTCGGTTTTAGAGTATAGACTTTGGATTAGGTTGACACGAGTTAAATCCAAGCTCTGTCACCCAGTTCCTATCTATGTGGCCTTTGTTAATTTGCCTCACCTCTCTGAGCCTTAATTGTCTCATCATAATATGGAAATAGGATTACCCAGCAGCGTTGCTATAAGCATTGGAGCTAATTTGTGTCAGGCACCTAGTAGGGTCACATAGTAGGTGTGCAGTTTCTCTAAGATGATATCGAGTCATATAGAAAGTCTGGACTCCTCACTTAATTCCTCTGCACTGCTCACCTCCATGAGCTCAAAGGATCGAGAGGAGTCCAGAGTGCAGGTCCTTGCGAAAGCGTTGGGGAAAAGGGGAAGGCCCTCCTTCTTGTTTCTCCAAGGCTCTTCCTCTCTCCAATGTTCACCTCTAGGAATCTGTGTCCATGCAGCTTTTTTTTTGTGAATCTATTCCTCTCTGCTGGAACTGGCCCCCTTTTCAGACCTGTGGCTCTTCCTTTCATAGATGTACGAGATCAAAGCAGGAGGCAGCATTGCAAAGAAGTTCAGCGCAGCTCTGCAGAAGCTGAGCTCGCCCCTGCAGCCCCGAGTTCCAGAACACAGCAACAACAAGATGAAAAACCTGTCCTACCCATTCTCCAGGGAGAAGATGTACCTGTGAGTATTGAAGCTGCTGGAGCAGGGATGTGGGAAGGGATGGGAAGGAAAATTGAACGCTCTTCCATGACTCAGCCCTGGGGCTCCCAAAGTGGGTGCCCCAATGCCTGGGAGAGAGAATAGGAAGCATGTTCTCACGGTGACATTGTCCCTGTGCGTGCTTTGTGAACCCCCTCCCCATGTGAGATTATCCCAAACAGCTGAGGGTGCTTGTCTAGCAGGAAATCCGCCGTTTGACCATTTTGCAGGGTGATGGGCGAACCAGGGAGCAGCCAACAATAAACTTTGGAACTCTGTGAGAAAGTGGTCGGACACCTGTGTATCTTCTGCAGGAAAACCTTCTTCCCAATTGCCAGTCTAATAGGGTTTCAACAGGATATGATAAACCGGAGAGAAGGTGGATGAAGCCTCTGGGTTTCTGGATTCCAGCTGCCTACTTGTACATTCATTGACTCTCAGGGGTCTTCCCCTGTCCCTGCAACCTGCCTAGGAAGACTGAATAAAAGCTCTTCACAGAGATAGTCACTTGGGAAACATTTGGAAGGGGGAGCCACAGCTGGGAAGTGGGAGATGCAGCTGTCAAGTATCAACTTTGCTCTAGGAGCTAATGAGAAAATAAACAACTATCAAGGGTGACGAGAAAATGGAGCAAGAGAGGGAAAGGCTGGGGCATGGAAGGGCAGAGAGGACAGAAAGAAGGACCTTCTCATTTTAGGAGGTGGAAGTTGTGGAGCAGTGTTTCTATTGTCCATGAGAGACCATCTATCCATCTTTGCTGTGTTCGCTATTATCCTACACACATGCATATGCTGTTTCATTTGCATATATTTACCCTCTCATTGAGTACTCATGCCCCCTTGTGAGGTGGCCGGCCAGATCTAACTATCTTCTATTATAGACACCAAAGTCTAAGTCTGTCCAGGGTCACACCGCCCAAAGTGGCTAAGCTGGGCCTTGCATGGTGACTGGTGGCTTGCTGCTCTTTCTATGTCCTGTGGTGCTTCCCTGCGTCCCCTTCCCTGGGCCTTCATTTATGCTGGTGCTGGCATCTGAATGGTAACCTCCTAGGCACCTCCGTTTGTTTTACTTCTGTTGTCCTTCAAGACTGGTTCATCAACACCTTCCTTTTGAAGGATATTCTGCTCTTCCCAACCAGAAGCATGCGCTTCACCCTCTGAACTTTCATAGCAATGGTCTGCATGTTCCCATGTTCTACTCTGTGTCAGTTACTTAGAGAAATGTACATTTCAGTGATTGGAGCTCCTGGGGTGCTGGGAGCATATTTCCTTCCTTCATCACTGCATCCTCTAGCACAGCTTCCTCAGCATTACAAACACACCCCATGTGCTATTTTCTGAGTGAAAGCTCAGTGTATGAAGTTAAAAACAGACACAGCCCTTGCATGATTAAGATTTTTCTAATGGATGAGATGACAGTGACATTAAATGAAATTTTGAAGAATCAGAGTGATAATCCAACACCCTGAAATGATACTCTTTTTGTTTTGTAGTTTTTACTGTCTTTGTTCATGTACCAGTATCTTTTTTACATACTTTCCATTTGGAACCTTATCATCATATATTTTTCTAACATGGTATAATCTTTTTCTATACACAAAGTTTTCATAATTATAAATTTCGATGACTGCATGATACCCTATCCTATAGATTTTGGGATTGCATCTTATTGTTATAATCTTTATTATAAGTACCTTTTCAATAGGCATTTTTTATTTATGTTATTTTTCTTTCTGTGTGTTGAATTTCTTCCCTAAGAGAAATTTCTAGGATGAGTTTTTAGAATTACTGAGTCAAGAAGGGCATAAACATTGTGTGTGTGTGTGTGTGTGTGCACCTCATAAGTCTTGCTATATTGCTTTCTAAAGATTTGCTGTGGGCCTGGGGTGGCAGTGGTCTCAGGGCAAGAAGTGAATTTGCCATCTGCTCTCTTGGTGTCTCCAGGTACAACATCCAGGAAAAGGACACCTTCTTTGATAATGCCACCCGCAGCCGCATTGTAAGTAAATAGATGTACTGTGTTAGGAAAGAGGATGGGGAAAGAGCTGAGTCCCTAGTTGGCAGGATATTCTCTTACCCTCCCTGCCACCTCACACAGTTATTTGCTTGGAGTTGCCCAGCAACTGAGAAAAGTATGCAAGAGCTTCCCCATTCCCCAGAAGAAACAGCAAATAGCTGCCCTCACTTGTGGTTTAAGGGGAGCGTCATCTTCTCTTTATGGGTTCTCCATTAAAGTTCTGCTTAGGGAAAAAAACCAGGGGAGGTCATAGTTGCTGTGGGGGTTAGTTAGGTGAACCCCTTGATTTACATAGAGGAAACTGAGGCTCTGAAAAGCAATGCATTGAAAAAAAATTATATAGATCGTTAGTGTCAGAACAAGGACTAGAACTAGTCCTTCTGATGGTTGGACCACTGTGTTTGTTTATGCATTTTCCCTTCTTTCAACCCTCATGACAGAGTCATGTGAATTTTTATAACATGGAATGCTAGTTAACCCATTTGCCCAAGAATAATATCACCAGCCCATTCACTAGAAAGCCAACGCTCGTGACCATAGCTCTTCTTCCATAGTCGTTTTGCCTTTATGTCAAGTGTTTGAATTTTGTAGGATGATGGATTTTAATAAAAATCTGCATATGGCCTGTGTTTCTGTGGCCCCTGCATGAGCTGTAGAACATCTTCATTCACCGATCAGTTTATTCTCTATCACCCTAGAGGTCACGTAGCCTATGGGCACAAGACAGAAAGAGGGGCCCAAGGAATGCCAGAAACTTACACATGCCCCCATGGGAAGTATGAAGTGCGTTTCCATTGATCCTTACCAAAGAACTGAAGTTTCCACAGGAGGAATAAGGGTTAGATACCTAGAAGGGTGGTAAGAAAATATAGGAATAAGAAGGGACAGGTGATTAGAGGAGGCTAGGAGATTTCCCAGGCACACTGCAAACATGGCATTAACTCTTACTTGCAGGATGGGCAAGGAAATCTCAGCTCCCTTAGCCTAGTGTCTTAGGCAGAGTTAAAATGGGCATGTGATTTCTTTTTTCTTCCAATGGAAAAAGGCATTAACGTCCCATTTTCTTGGTTGATGCTATTAGTAGCCAATGATATCTCACTGTGGCTTGGGTCCCACAACTGTGGGGGAGTTATAAGGTGTTGTGGAGATTACTCGATAATTGCAAAGTGCTCGTAAAATAATTCAATGCTGTATAAATGCTGTTCCTAATTATTATTGCTGTTGAATTACTGCACTATATTAGGAGAAGAATTAAACACTCTTGGACCCCATAGTTATTTACTTACCACTCCCTTTAGGCTGTGGCTGGAATATGGGAATGTAAATAACGATGGAATAACACATCTTCTAGCATTCATCCCTCCTTCTGGAAGCATCTTCCTTTCCTCAGTCCGCCACACACTGAGAACAGGGGAAAAGAGCCTTGAGTTTTGTCCTGAGATCTATTCTGCCCTGGACTTTGGCTAGAGGACCTCACCCTCATCTGTGGATGTCTCCCCTATGCCTGCTTCTTTGTGGGTGTCTGAGCACCTCAGCTTTTTGTTGTAAGGCAGACTTCATTGCTGGGCATCTCTTTATAGACTGGCATAGGCTTGTCCCTCCCTGATTCTTTTGTGGGAAGCACCCCTTTCCTCCCATGTAAGAAACAGAGTCCCCTGCAGGTCCCATAGGCCAGAGGATTCTGTAGGTTGTTTTGGGCACGTAGGGCTTCAGGCAGGCAAAGCCACTGAGTGGGCAGCTGCTGTGTGCCTAGGACTGTGCTGTAAGACATGAATCTTCAAGGAAGTGTATGATATGCTCTGATCAGGGAGGCAGGATGAGGACCCAGGAAAAAACCACGAAATAAAGACATCAGTGACCAACATAGAGGTAGCTCCTTTGCTGTTTCAGAGTGTGCACGGCCTGGCTGGCCTCCCGAGCAGCTCCGCTAGATGGCCCCATTACAGACGCAAGCTGACCCTCCGGACGTTTGCTCAGGACCCTCTGCACCCACGTCCGGAGCTCTCTGCCACCACACTGGTTCTCCCCGTCCGCCGGGCTCCAGGCTGGGGGAGGGGGCCTGCCCCTCCCCGGGACCCACCAGACAGAACCCCTCCTTTCCCGAGGTTCCCCGACGTGGGCGGCAGACACCGTCCCCCACCCCACAGAGCCAGGCTATGTGGTCCGGGGTGGGCTCCTCTGTTTTCCTTACCTCCTGTAACTGCAGTCCATTTCTAGCCTTTTATTCATTTGTTTTTCTCAGGGTGGGGCGAAGGGGCGGGGGATGTGTGTGCAGGGGGATTACATCCCTTGTTTCCTCAAAGTCCTCAAGTCTGAGTGGGGTTGACGTGCCGCCCATGAGCCAGGCACCTGCTTGGCTTAGCCCTCGCTGCAAACGGGCCTGGGTGTCTCCCGCCCCTGCAAGGCAGTGATGAGGGTGACGCACGGTGGAGGGCGGGGGGAACGAGGCGCTCACAGCTCTGCTGTCGTCCCCTTTTAGGTGCATGAGATCCTGAAGCGCACAGCCTGCTCCCGAGCCAACAACACGATGGGTAAGGACCCCAGCCCGCCGGCAGGGTGCTGACGGGCGCTGAGGCGGCTCCCGCCCTGTGCTTTCAACAGCTCCCTTGGTGGGCAGCAAAGAACAAAACAAACAAATGCCCCCCCAAGAGAGGCTGCTTAGCTTAGGCTGAGAAGCCTGCCTTGGCCCCAGGAGCAGTGGGGGTCCCGTTTCTCAGTGGGGCTGCTCCCAGGCTGTTGTAGCTTCTCCCAGGCCTTCATCCCAGGTCTCCCGGCTTTCTCTTTCTCTTTTCCCCGTACCGCCCACACCTGCCACTGTATCCGGATAATTCTGCGGCTCCTCTCCTCTGTTTTTCAACATTTCGAATAGTTTTTAATAACCCAACAAAAGCATCTTAGAGGTCCTTTAGTCCAACCTCCTCATATTATGTAAGAAGAGATGAACCACCAGAGAGGGTGCATAACTGCCCTAAGCCCACACAGCGCGTGATGGCTAAGTCTGAGTGAGCCTCAGCATTCTTCTCACCGTATCTGGCTGAATCTGTTTGCCCTGTGGTTTGTTTCTTAAATATTAGGGTAATTGTCTTGGACGCATGTGGGACCAAGTATAAGGCAGGCAGTATAAGGCAGGCCGTTCAGATCGTGATGGATTGTGTGGAAGACATCTGTGACGGCCCAGGTACAATGTGAGCTCTGCCCGTAACCCCCTGAGACTGCTTTTTGGAGAAATGTGCCAAAACGTCACACACAAACACTTCTGCACAGGAGTCATTCTTGCATGTTGAACCCTTGTTCCCAAGGTGCTGCCATCTCCAAGCGGCTTCTGACAGCTTTGGGAGAGCCGCCTTCAGAATGCGCTTTGGGATGGCAAATCTTTGGCTTTTGAGGCAGCTTTAGGTTGAAAAGAGTTCAAAGTCATTTGGAGTCCTGTCCACTGAATAGAGGAGGTGATCAGGCTCAGGAATGACAACGATAATGATGATGTTAGCTAGCTAGTATTTGAGAGCGTGTTGTGGGGCTTGAGAGTGTGTCTGGGTACCCAGGGCACAGTGCTGGAGAAGGAATCTGAATGGGTGTTATGCCACGATAGTCTTTTTAGAATAGTGCTTAACCTCTCAACAGGGCAATTATGTTTGCTTACGTTTGCTTTGATGTATTCATCTTGCTACAAGATTCCAAATAACAATGCACTTTTTAAACTCAGACCTTCCATGTTATGTTATTTGTCCGGAACACGGTGCTGATGAGGCGAGGCTGAGTAAGTGGGTGAGGGAATTAGCCTAAAAAACAGAGAAATTTTATATATATATATAAAATATGTATATATTATATATAATATGTATATTTTATATATGTATATCTATTTTATATATAATATGTATATTTTATATATATATATAATTTATATATTTATTTATTTATTTATTTATTTATTTTTTGAGACGGAGTCTCGCTCTGTAGCCCAGGCTGGAGTGCAGTGGCCGGATCTCAGCTCACTGCAAGCTCCGCCTCCCGGGTTCACGCCATTCTCCGGCCTCAGCCTCCCGAGTAGCTGGGACTACAGGCGCCCGCCACCTCGCCCGGCTAGTTTTTTGTATTTCTTAGTAGAGACGGGGTTTCACCGTGTTATCCAGGATGGTCTCGATCTCCTGACCTCGTGATCCGCCCGTCTCGGCCTCCCAAAGTGCTGGGATTACAGGCTTGAGCCACCGCGCCCGGCCAATTTATATATTTATTAAGCATTAGCCCACTGACTCAAATGTGAATCTCCTTTGGCAACACCCTCACAGACACACCCAGGATCAATACTTTGCATCCTTCAATCCAATCAAGTTGACACTCAGTATTAACCATCACAAGTCCACCCATTGTCAACCTGAACCCATACGCATCTCCTGAGATCATACATAATCTTCAAATAAAGGCAATAATAAGGTCATAATTACGCCTAACATAATACAGCTATCATTCATACAACCGGAAATGCACCAATCCCCAATCCAAATACTATTACATGAAATTAACACTACCCAAATGCTGATATGAGGTCAGTAAATCTTATGTCACTTGAAAAAGGAAAAAGGAAATGAAGTTATTTCTTAGTGCAAGTGTATACATGCACAAACATGTTGTTAGCAAAAGAAGGAGGAAATACTCATGACAATTACAGTCCTCGTTTCTGCAGCTGGTCATGTGGTCATAGCTGGTATTGATGAGTACCTTCTTCTACTAAACATTCTGTATTACCTTTGCCTTCAGCAAGCACCTCAGCAGGTCATGGTGATGGTGAGTGGTGCTACTTCCACTTCAGTGCCTTGATTCCTGGACCTGTGAATCCTGGCTATGGGAGAAACAGTACTGTTTATTGGATGCTGATTCAGAGCACACATGGCCTTCTGGGGAACTTTGCCCCAGCCTAGCAAAGTATTGTCACCTAGTTAGTGTTGTAATTGTGACTGCAAAAGGCCATTCCACCGTTCTGTCAATCCAGCTGCTTCAGATGATGGGGAACATGGTAAGACCAGTGAATTCCATGAGCATGAGTCCACTGCCACACTTCTTTAGCTGTAAAGTGAGTGCCTTGGTCAGAGGCAATGCTGTGTGGAATATAATGATGGTGGATAAGACATTCTGTGAGTCCACGGATGGTAGTTGATATGGTTTGACTGTGTCCCCTCGCCAAATCTCGACTTGAATTGTATCTCCCAGAATTCCCACGTGTTGTGGGAGGCACCCAGGGGGAGGTAATTCAATCATGGGGGCTATTCTTTCCCATGCTGTTCTTGTGATAGTGAATAAGTCTCATGAGATCTGATGGGTTTATCAGGGGTTTCCACTTTTGCTTCTTCCTCATTCTCGCTTGCTGTCACCATGTAAGAAGAGCCTTTCACCTCCCACCATGATTCTGAGGCCTCCCAGCCATGTGGAACTGTAAGTCCTTTTTCTTCCCAGTCTCGGGTATGTCTTTATCAGCAGCATTACTTCCCCAGTCTACACCAATGGCCTTGTGGGGAGCTCCCCATGTAATGCTTATTACAGTAAATTGGTACCAATAGAGTGGGGCGTTGCTGAAAAGATACCCGAAAAATGTGGACGCAACATTGGAACTGGGTAATAGGCAGAGGTTGGAATAGTTTGGAGGGTTCAGAAGAAGACAGGAAAATGTGGGAAAGTTTGGAACTTCCTAGAGACTTGTTGAATGGCTTTGCTCAAAATGCTGATAACAATATGGACAATAAGGTCCAGGCTGCAGTGGTCTCAGATGGAGGTGAGGAACTTGTTGGGAACTGGTGTGAAGGTGACTCTTGTTATGTTTTAGCAAAGAGACTGGTGGCATTTTGCCTCTGCCCTAGATATTTGTAGAACTATGAACTTGACAAAGATGACTTAGGGTATATGGCAGAAGAAATTTCTAAGCAGCAAAACATTCAAGAGGTGACTTGGGTGCTGTTAAAAGCATTCAGTTTTATAAGGGAAGCAGAACATAAAAGTTTGGAAAATTTGCAGCCTGACTATATGATAGAAAAGAAAAACCCATTTTTCTGGGGACAAATTCAAACTGGCTACAGAAATTTGCATAAGTAGCAAGGAGCCTAATGTTAATCACCAAGACCATGGGGAAAATGTCTCCAGGCCATGTCAGGGACCTTCACGGCAGCTTCTCCCATCACAGACCCAGAGGCTCAGGAGGAAAAAATGGTTTCATGGGCTGGGCCCAGGGTCCCTGTACTGTGTGCAGCCTAGGGACTTGGTGCCCTGTGTTCCAGCCGCTCCAGCTGTGGCTGAAAGGGGCCAATATACAGCTCAGGCTGTGGCTTCAGAGGGTGGAAACCCCAAGCCTTGGCAGCTTCCATGTGGTGTTGAGCCTGTGGGTGCACAGAAGTCAAGAATTGAGGTTTGGGAACCTCTGCCTGGATTTCAGAAGATGTATGGAAGTGCCTGGATGTGCAGGCAAAAGTTTGCTGCAGGGGTGGGGCCCTCATGGAGAACCTCTGCTAGGGCAGTGTGGAGGGGAAATGTGGGGTTGAAGCCCCTACACAGAGTCCCTCCTGGGGCACTGCCTAGTGGAGCTATGAGAAGAGGGCCACCCTCCTCCAGAACCCAGAATGGTAGATCCACTGACAGCTTACACTGTGTGCCTGGAAAAGCTGCAGACACTCAATGCCAGTCCATGAAAGCAGCCAGGAGGGAGGCTGCACCCTGTGAAGCCACAGGGGTGTAACTGCCTAAGACCATGGGAACCAACCTCTTGCATCAGTGTGACCCAGAGTCAAAGGAGATCATTTTGGAGCTTTAAAATTTTACTGCCCTGCTTGATTTCGGATTTGCATGGGCCCTGCAACCCCTTTGTTTTGGCCAATTTCTCCCATGTGGAATGGCTGTATTTACCTAATACCTATACCCCCATTGTATCTTGGAAGTAACTAGCGTGCTTTTGATTTTTACAGGCTCGTAGGCGGAAGGGACTTGCCTTGTCTCAGATGAGACTTTGGACTGTGGACTTTTGGGCTAATGCTGAAATGAGTTAAGACTTTGGAGGACTGTTGGGAAGGCATGATTGATTTTGAAATGTGAGGACATGAGATTTGGAGGTGCCAGGGGTGGAATGATATGGTTTGGCTGTGTCCCCCCGCAAATCTCAACTTGAATTGTATCTCCCAGAATTCCCATGTGTTGTGGGAGGTACCCAGGGTGGGTAATTGAATCATGGGGGCTGTTCTTCCGCATGCTATTCTTGTGATAGTGAATAAGTCTCATCAAATCTGATGGGTTTATCAGGGGCTTCTGCTTTTGTTTCTTCCTCTTTCTCTCTTGCCACTGCCATGTAAGAAGTGCCACCCTCCATGATTCTGAGGCCTCCCCAACCACGTGGAACTGTAAGTCTAATTAAACCTCTTTTTCTTCCCAGTCTCAGGTATGTCTTTATCAGCAGTGTGAAAATGGACTAATACAGTAGTCTTGGCAGAAGCATTGCGTGCAGGATAGGAAAACCCATATCCTGAGTAAGTGTCTGTTCCAGTGAGGACAAACCTCTGCCCTTTCCATGATGGAAGAGGTCCAAAATAATCAACCTACCATCATGTAGCTGGTTGATCACCCCCAGGAATGGTGCCATATTTAGGGCTCAGTGTTGGTCTCTGCTGCTGGCAAATTGGGAACTCAGCAGTGTAGCCAGGTCAGCCTTGGTGAGTGGAAGTCCATGTTGCTAAGCCCATGTGTAACCTCCATCCCTGCCACCATGGCCACTTTGTTCGTGGGCCCATTGAGCAATGACAGGGGTAGCTGGGGAAGGAGGCTGAGTGGTGTCCTGCACAGAATAGGTCATCCTATCCACTCCACTGCTGAGGTCACCCGCTGGTGAACCCTCACATGGGATACAAGTATCTTCACAGTTTTTGACCATTCAGAGAGGCCCACCCACATACCTCTTCCCCAAATTTCTTTGTCACCAATTTTCCAATCCTGCTTCTTCCAAGTCCCTGACCATCCATCCAAATCATTGGCTGCAGCCCATGAATCAGTATATAATTGCACATCTGGCCATCAGTATATAATTGCACATCTGGCCATTTCTCCTTGCATGCAACGTGCACAACCAGATGCACTACTCGAAGTGCCCACTGGGAAGATTTCCCTTCATTGCTGTCCTTCAGGGATATCCTAGAAAGGGGCTGTATTGCTGCAGCTGTCCACTTTTGGGTGGTGCCTGCATATTGTGCAGAACCATCTGCGAATCAGGCCCGAGTCTTCTCTTCTTCCGTCAAGTGATCATGGGGAGCTCTCCATGACGCCATTGGTGTAGACTGGGGAAGAGAAGACAGGGTGGCGGGAGTGGAGACCATGAGCATTTGAGCCACTTCCTCATGTAACTTACTTGTGCGATCAGGACCTGCTTGAGCCCAGTCACGTATATACCACTTCCATTTGATGATGGAATGCTGCTGTGCATGACCCACTTTATGGTTAGATGGGTCAGAAAGCACCCAGTTCATGATAGGCAGTTCAGGTGCCATGGTGACTTTATGACCCATAGTCAAGTGTTCAGTTTCCATCAAAGCCCTGTAACAGGCCAAGAGCTGTCTCTCAAAAGGAGAGCAGTTATCTGCAGAAGGTGGCAGGGCCTTGCTCCAATATCCTAGAGGCCTGCGCTGTGATTCACCTGCCAAAGGCTCCAAACAGCATCCCTATCTGTGACTGACACCTCAAGCACCATTGGATCTGCTGGGTCCTGCGGCCTAAGTGACAGAGCAGCTTGCACAGCAGCCTGGACCTATTGCAGAGCCTTCTCCTATTCTGGACCCCACTCAAAACTGGCAGCCTTTCATGTCACTTGATAAATGGGCTGGAGTAACATGTCCAAATGAATGTGCTGCCTCCAAAATCCAAATAGTCCCACTACATGTTGTGCCTCTTTCTTGGTTGTAAAAGGGGCTAAATGCAGCAGCCAATCCTTCACCTTAGAAGGAATATCTTGGCAGACCCCACACCACTGGACTCCTAGAAATTTTACTGAGGTAGAAGGTCCCTGATTTTTAGTCAGATTTATTTCCTGTCCCCTGGCATGCAAATGTCTCACCAATAAGTCCGGTGTGTTTGCTGCTGCTTGCTCACTGGATCCAGTCAGCTTAATGTCATCAATGTAATGGACCAGTGTGATATCTTATGGAAGCAAAAAGTGATCAAGGTCTCTCCACATAAGATTATGACACAAAGCTGGAGAGTTTATATACCCCTGAGGTAGGACAGTAAAAGTATTATTAATGGCCTTGCCAGCTGAAGGCAAATTGCTTCTGGTGGGCCTTATGGACAGGAATGGAGGAAAAGGCATTTGCCAAGTCAATGGCTGCATACCAGGTACCAGAAGATGTGTTAATTTACTCAAGCAGTGAAACCACATCTGGTACAGAAGCTGCAATTGAAGTCACCACTTGGTTAAGCTTATAGTAATCCACTGTCATTCTCCAAGATCCATCTGTCTTCTGCACAGGCCAAATGGGAGAGTTGAAGAGGGATGTGGTGGGAATCACCACCCCTGTGTCTTTCAAGTCCTTGATGGTGGCACTAATCTCTGCAGACCCTCCATGGATGCAATATTGTTTTTGATTTACTATTTTTCTAGGTAGAGGCAGCTCTAATGGCTTCCTTTTGGCCTTTCCCACCATAGTAGCCCTCACCCTACCAGTCAGGGAGCCAATATGGGGGTTCTGCCAGCTGCTAAGTATTTCTGTGCTAATTATGCATTCTGGCCCTGGGGAAATGACTACAGGAGTAGTCTGGGGACCCACTGGACCCACTGTAAGTCGGACCTGACCTAAAACTCCATTAATTATCTGACCTCCATAAGTCCTTACTTTAACTTGAGGATCACAATGACGTTTTGGGTCCCCTGGAATCAACGTCAGCTCAGAGCCAATGACCAGTAGTCCCTGAAATATCTGACCATATCCCTTTCCCCAGTGCACAGTTACCCCAATGCACAGTTACTCTGATAAAAGGCTGGAGGTCTCTTTGGGGAAGGATAAGAGAAAGATTAACAGCATAAATTTTCAGTAGTATAGTGGGGTCCTTCCTCAAGGGGACCCAACCTCCCCTTCATTCAAGGGGTTCTGGGTCTGTACTTCCAGAAGTTGATTGATGGGCCATGATTCTCTGTTTTTATAATTCAAATTAGTCTTTTGTCCATTTGACCTAGAAGTTTTCTGCTTATATAAATTAAGTAGGAATACAGTAGGCTTCCTATAAATTTCAGTTCTAGGAACACTGTGATTAATAAGCCAATGCCAGAGCTCTACATGAGTCAGACTATTCTGATTGCTGCTTTGTCTCTGCTGTCCACTATGGTAGCTACGCCCACTTTGCCTTTGATGGTTGAGTGCTGCCACTTGGCCCCTGTCACCTCCGGATCCAATTATTCCCATTGTATTTAAATTTTGTGTTGAGTGACTGCGGTTCCCACTGTTAGATCTGACATACAGAGAAGAGCAATTACAGGGCCCTTCAAAGATGCAGGTGCTGCCCTCACAAATATATTTTACAAGGCATTGGTCAAGGGTATATCTTCTGGACTTCCCAGCTGCGATGAGTAGGTCTGAAGTAACTAATCCACTCCATCATCCCAATCTCCCTAACCCTTTGGATCTCTTCCTCTACATTAGACTGAGGGAGATCAGGCATTTTCAGCTTGCCACAGTGGGCCATGTTTTAATCCATATTTCAGCTAACCAAGCAAATAAACTATTAGAATCCCTTTTAACTCCCTGGGCTGCAACATTAAATGCAGAGTCCCTACTTAATGAATAAATTCAGCCTGATCCCACTCTGTGTTCCTTCCACCATTATCCCATATCCTTAATATCCATTCCCATGCCTGTTATCCAGATTTTTGTTTATATAAATTAGAAAACTCAAGCAGTTATTTTTGAGTGTAGTGCAACTTCTCATGGGTCATACTGTCAACCTCACCTCTAAGGGCCCACTGGGGCTTTAGTCTATTTATAGGTCTAGAAGCAAACAGGGGTGTTGGGGGTGGCTCTTGAGGAAAATCAACATTTTCTTGCCTGGCACTGTTGCCTCTCATTCTTTTGCAATCAATGCCCTCACTTTAACAGTAGACACCTGGCGAGGCTGTGAATGCACCTTTCATTGCAGGTCAGCCACTCGCATGATAAGAGCTTGTGTCTATTTTTCCACAATTTCAGCTCTTTCTCTACAGGAGATAAAACTGTCACTCAGGGCACTCTTAGCAGATTTGATGCTCAGAATCTGCTTCTGAAGTTGGGCGTTAGAATCCCTGAGTTCATCATTTTCTTTCATCACTTGGTCCACTGAACTTAGGAGCAACCAACCAGCTTCATTATGTTCCTTGGTTCCTTGCATATGGTCAAAGCTATTATGTATAGAGTCTCTAAACTCCTTGCCTCTCATGAGCAGTGAATCACGAGTGTCAAATGCATTTATTTTGCGTAACTCTCTAAACAGCTCATGCCAAGGACAATCAGTGTTCTCCATACTATTGGAAGTAGAGTCCTTAGCATTTTGGGGTCTAATCATGCTAAGCAGCCAACTCCAGAAACCCAAAAACCAATGAAAGAACTCCATCCTTAATATTCTGTTCCTCTAGAACCACTCCTGGTAGAAAATGTGTATTAGTGTTCTCTAGAGGGACAGAACTAATAGGATATATATATATATATAGTATTAACTAACTTGATCACAAGCTCCCATGAGCTGAGGAGCAAGGAAAGCCAGTCTGAGTCCCAAAACTGAAGAACTTGGAGTCTGACGTTTGAGGGCAGGAAGGGTCCAGCACAGGAGAAAGATGCAGGCCAGTATAGCCTTTTCATGTTTTTCTGTCTGCTTTATATTGTAGCCGCACTGGCAGCTGATTAGATGGTGCCCACCCAGGTTAACGGTGGGTCTGCCTTTCCCAGTCCACTGACTCAAATGTTAATCTCCTTTGGCAACACCCTCACAGACACACCCAGGATTAACACTTCACATCCTGCAATCCAATCAAGTTGACACTCAGTATTAACCATCACATCTCCCATAGTTCATGTTTTTTTCTTCTCAGTTTTCATCTTCCACAACTTCCTGCATCCTTCCAAGCCTTCTTTACTGCACCTCCATCTTCTGATAGTTGTTGGAAGGTGCTGTTGACCTACTCAACTGCTGTCCTTCTGTTTCTCCCTCATGGGTCACATTTTCCTTGATTTTTCTTCCTTATTCCACATTTTAGATGTTGTCAGCTTCCAAGTTCCTTTGGCTTTTGCACTCTCTGTTTTCTCTATATAGATGACTTGCAACCATCTGTTCTTGCTCCTGTTTCTCTCACCAATTGCAGCCCTGCATTTCCAACTGCTGGATGGATACCTCCACTTAGATGTTCACCAGAACCTCAAAATCAGCATGTCCACTTCTCTCCTCTCTCTCCTACTCCTCTTCCTGTTAATGTGACCACTATTTTCTCTATCTTTGCTCATGCCGTTTCCTTTTCCTGAATGTCCTGCCTGTGTTTTTCCCCAATCTCAGTGATGCCTATCCCCAGATCAAACATCACTGTCCTCCAGATTCTTCCTTAAAGCCCTTTCCTTGGAGCTCTTATCAAACTGAATCTCTTGCTTGCTTGTTTTCTACACCCATGGCTTAGACTCCTAAGGCAGTGAGTCCTTGAGATGTTTCTGAGTCATCTTTTATGCCCCAATGCACCTCACTGCCTGTCTTGCACATTCTACTCAGTTGATTTGATTGAGTGGATTAATTTTAAAATGCCCAGCCTGCTAGTCCCACAGCAGTTTCTGGTCAGTTTCTGACTATGTGTGTTCATGGACAAATAACCTCTCTGCATCTCAGCTTACTTTTATGTAAAATGGGGATTATAATCTCTATCTTGCAGAGTTTTTGTAAAGATGAAATAAGTGGCTGTTAGTTTGTTTTGTAAACTGGAAAGTCCTAAAAACAAAAGTTTATTTTGGGGGACAATCCCCAGGTTATTGGAAGGCCACTGGAGACTAGAGGCCCTCGGCTTTAACACGGATGTTTTTTATTGTGTGTGTGGGAATCTGAGGGTTTTTTGGTGATGTCTCAAAGTCAAATGTCAGGATTTTGTTGTTGTTTTTGAGTTGTATTTATAATTTTGTCTTTCCTTTTTGACATTCAAAAAACATTTAATGAGCACCTGCTGTGTGTCAAATGATGTTAGAGAAATGGAGGGATGCCAAGCTGAATTTAGCATAATTTCTACCCTTGAGGGGCTCTTAGTTTAGCCATGCAGACAGACGTGGAAACAGATTGTGATGAGGCAGTGTGGTAGGTGCTATAATAGAGATACGTACAGAGTGCAGTTGGAACATAGGGGAGGAGGCAATTAATGCCCATGTGTATGTCTCTGTATGTCTAAGTATTAACGTAAATCATTGCTCCCAGGAAAATTAGGTATGTCAGGAGTGATCATCTCCAATTACAGATGGGCACAAAGAGGATACGTGACTTGCTCAGGGTGGCATCTTGAGTCAGAATTGAGTCTAGAACTTGGGTACCCTTGCTCTAATCCTATTTCCACTACCTTTGGGATGCTACAGACTAGGAGTGGAGTTAGGCTGAGTCTTTAGAATCTGTTAACTTCACAGTAGCCCTTGAGGACTTACTAGCTTTGTAACAAGGGGCATGTGACTGAACTCCGCTTCTCAGCAGAGGAGAACACCAAAGGCCTGATTTCCAGTGGGTTGACTTCTACCTATGAAGACCAAGTGCCCTCTAAGCTCTTTGGCCAACTTACCAATCTTATTTAGAAGATAAACAAAAAAAAAAAATGAGGAATGTGATAACTCCATGAGGCCCCAAGATAGTATGGAGGCCTGAGCCACAGGATAAATTTAGATTTTATTGCCTTTCTTTCTGGCTTATAAGGGGTGGAGGAGAAGCATGAGTGACTAGAATCAGCTTATATTTCTCCAGAAGATTGTGTCCTCATTAAAAAAAAAAAAAGAGAGAAAGAGAAAAAGAACAGGACTGGAGTTGGAATCGTAGGTGTTTTCATTGATCCTTCACTCTCGGGGTTATCTTTTGTATGGTCATTTCTTTTGCAACCAACTGACAAAGCTTTATTCCCTTTCCCATTGTACCCAATTTAAATATTAGAAAATAGAAAAGATACTAAAGATAGTAACAACTTAGAAATTCTCCCATTTATCTAGTAATGTCTCTTTGTTCTTTGAGACAATACATTTTTACTGAATGCCTACTTTTGCAAAGCTTTAACCTATATACAAGTAGTATGTATTGATATATTTATATTCCTGCCTTGTTCCACAAAATTTCTGGGGTGGCTTACAAGAAAAACAGTAAGACAACATAGTATAAAAATAAATTGAAAAATAAGAACCAGAGAAAATAAATTAAAGTAGAATGTCAAAACTAGGAGGAAGAAAATAGAACACATATTCAAACCATAATGTCCTCTAGTTTCTACAGTTGAACTGCAAATTTAACCTTGAACCAAAGTGAAAGGGGAATATGGTCAGGGGTATAGCTCTTGCTGTCTACAGCAATATCTTTCTATACAGAAATCTTTCTAAAATCTATCACACAATTTCCTGCTTGCTTATGTAGAACATGCCTACATATATTCTCCACATAAAGGCATATGAAAATTTTTCTGGATTATTCAAGATCATCATTAAGAACATAATGATGTTCATGTACTCTCAAGGATTATCAAAGCATTATTAGGATTGTTTGCACCACATCGCTCTGATTTCTTGAATTCTTGACTCTGGTAACCTCCCTCCCTGAGTTTTGCTGTCTCAGGTTTGCTTTTCCGTGTGGGAGACAAAAAACAAGCTCGTTAGAATTTTGGGTAAAGAGAGCGTAAAATGCATGGCAGGAGGGTCTGAACGATTCTGCTGTGGTAAAGGGACGTCACATTAGAAAGTAGGTTTTGTGAACTCTATTTTAGCTGCTCATTTATTTTTTTCTTGTTTCTGGGTTTTCTGTTGTGAGAGCTGAGATAACCAGATAAGAGGCCTCTGATAAATGAGGTGTTACTGTCACCAAAGTAATAAGAACTCCTTGCATGCTTGCAGTTGTATGTTTTTCGAAACACTTTAACACTCATTATATCATTTGATCCTTTAAACTGCCAGCAAAGCAGCTTCAGCAGATGTTAATTAACTTCACAACAGAGAGATTAACTGGCACACCCACAGTTAGAACTTTGGAGCTGGATTTAGAACTTCGGTTTCTTGGCTCTTTGTCATTGCTTTTTAACTCATTTAATTAGTCAATGGATAAAGTTATTGGAAAAAGTTTCCGGAAGAGGTGGAAGCTCAGCCCTTCCCAATGTAACATCCATTCACTCATTCAACACATATTTACTGAGCACTTACTATGTGACATTCATGTTCTGGACCTGGGAAATGGAGTAGTGAATCCAACAGACACAAATTCCTGCCCTTAAGGGGCTTACTTTCTAGTTATGGAAGACAGAAAATAAACCAAGAAGTAAATACAACGGATAGGACGTTGTGTAGGGATAAGGGTCAGGAGAAAGAATAAAGCAAATAAAGGAGATGAAAATGAAGTGAGAGTGGGAAGGTATTTTAAATAGAGTAGTCGGAGAAGGTCTTCCTGATGTAATATCTGAGGAAAACAGGGAGCAAGCCACATGGCTGTGAGAAGACAGATACTTGCAAGGAAAGCAAATAACACAGAAGACATAGTGGTGGCAATTCCAGAGAATCAGTTTGGGTCCCAATAGGAACAAATAGCACACCCCAATTAGGGTAATTCAAGGTGGGCATATGTACAGATAAACCATTTACAAAGGGATAGACAGGGAGTTGGGGAATGCCAGGGACAGCATTGTAACCTGGAATTAACAATAGCAGAGCTCTTACCATCCCTAGACCCATGGAGAGAAAGAGAGGCCACTGCAATGTGGAATCAGGTAGAGGAGGTGGCCTCGAGCAGATGACTATTCAGGCCGAAGGCCAGGGGTCTCAATACTGCTGATAGCGGTACGAAGCCAGAGAGCACAGCCTGTTCATGTCAGATAGAGGACAGGAGAGAGTGTATCTGGAAGGGGAAGGTGGAAGATAGGCACACGCCTGGCAAGGCTGGAAAAGTGGATGCCAGTTCCAGCTCTGGGATGAACAAGTTGTAAAACTTCGGTCAAGCCATGTTCCCTGTCTGGGCCTGTCTCTCCCCTCATAAAACAAATGGAGCCTCTCAGTGCTCTCTAAGCTTTTTTCTGGCTCTAACATTTCCCAGACTGTGATTCAAAGGAGCCACACGATCTGTACATATGAGCCAACGAGGCCCAGGGAGGGGACTGGCTTTCCTGAAGGTTCACAGAGAGCAGGTACCAGGGGTGTGGCCAGTACTCGGGGTTGCATGATGCCTGCAGGCCTCAGAGAGGTTGAGAGCAGACAGTTATAGTGAAAGGGAAGATGAGAACAAGGAGCATCCAGAGCAGTTGGTGAGGATGGTTGGAAGAAGTTTGTACTCCTGTAGCAATTCTTTGCATGTGATTTTGGGCGATGGTGCCATGTGAATTGGCATCAGAATCATCCGGCGTGCTTGCTAAAACCCTGGCTGTCCAGGTCCCATGCCACATTTGCTGAATCAGAATCTGTGGGGCAAGGTCCCGAGATCTGCATTTTTAATAATCTACCCAGGTGATTTTTAGGAACTCTAGCGTGAACCAAAGAAAAACATAAAAATAAAGATAGGGTGCACCGTTGTCGTAGGCTTCGTGACCTGCTTACACTTGGGAATATGAAGCGTATTGCAAAGCACTCTGCCTCCTGCCTCCTGGGGATTTGACCACTGGGGTTCTGACCACCCAAAGATAACCAAGTCTATCTGTGAAGGGCCTAATTTTGATTTTTCTAGTATTGTGTGCACATTTGGCATTCAGTCCCTTTTAATGCCCTAGCCACCAGCCAGGTCTCTGGAACTTCTTTTCCTTTCCTCCCTTCCTTTTTTTCCTTCCTTCCCTTCCCTCCTTCCCTCCTTCCCTCCTTCCCTCCTTTCTTTCTTTCTTTCTTTCTTTCTTTCTTTCTTTCTTTCTTTCTTTCTTTCTTTCTTTCTTTCTTTCTTTCTTTCTTTCTTCTTTCTTTCTTTCTTTCTTTCTTTCTCTCTTTCTTTCTCTCTCTGCTTGCTCTTCCTTACTTCCTCTTCTTTCTTTTTTTCTTTCTTTCTTTCTTTCTTTCTTTCTTTTCTTTCTTTCTTTTCTTTCTTTCTTTCTCTCTCTCTCTGCTTGCTCTTCCTTCCTCTTCTTTTCTTTCTTTCTTTCTTTCTTTCTCTCTCTCTTTCTTTCTTTCTTTCTTT